>NC_143176.1:16737575-17040606 GCF_047325235.1 Durio zibethinus
TATAAATGTAAAAAGAATGCAATTGAAAGTGCAAGAAATCTTTTAAAAAATAAAAGTGTATTACAAAAAATTAAAATGACATGAAATTTAAGTGTAAAAAAAGTAATTTTTTCTAGAAAATTAAAGAATTTTATCTCAAAATAGCCCTTAGAATAAACAAGAAGGAAACTATTTAGAGAGAAAATGTGTAAGAAATGTAAATTGCAAGAAAATGAAAAATGCTAACTAACTAACCAACTACCTCTTTTTGCCACTTATTACTCCTATTTATAGGCAATAAGTGATGTGTTCTAGCCAATCATATTATGAAAAAAATCCAGCTAGGATGCCACATAAGTTAGATATTTCCATGTTATCAAAACTTGCTTCATAAGCTTTCCATTTGCACTCTTCCTCTTCTATTCTCTTCGAGCTTTCTTCCTTTGATCCTTATATATCCAAAAAGTCAAAATTATGATTGAATAGGAGCCTACAAAGCTCCAACTAAGTAGCTGTCCATTGGCCTTCCAATTGAATCAAATTTAGGCTCCACTTTTATCCAAGCATTCATGATACATCACATAGCTTGCAAGCATTCTTTATGAAATTTTAGGCGTCAATTTTTGCTAACCTTCTTCTTCAATTTCCAACCAATAGGAAGTCATCTAATTGCCAACTCATCCATGTAAGTTTTAGAAAATTCTAGCTCCACAATTGCTACTATGCTTTTTTTCCTTCTTAAACTCATGTAACTTTACTGCAAAGGAAACAAACACTTTAATGAGATAAAATGAAAAAATAAGCATGGAAAATACAAAGATTAAGACTTGAACTAAAATTCAATTAAGCTCAAAATGCAAAGAAAGTAATGAAAAAAAGTTAGGAAATTCTCCCCAATAGTGGCATGTAGGCAAGATCCAAAACTAGGTTCGGCTAACTAGTAGAATTTCCATCAAAATGCATCCAATTTGACTTCAATTCATGTTTTTTCCTCTTTTTCCATGATTTTACCTACACATTAAATAATTGTGCATTTAAGAATATTTTTGTCATATTTTCTCAAGGAATAAGCAATAATTCATCATAAAAAGTCTAAAAAAATATGATAATTCTATAAAAACATAAAATTATCACTAGGACAATTTCATTCCTAAAAAGCAAAATAGCAAAAAATTACCTAAAGCAGTTTCTACTAATGGGGTGTTCGATTCACCCATTGTGGATGGACCTAACCCCTATTTTTTATCGGTTGAGTAAGCATATATACTGTATTTGTTCTCTTATTTGTTTTTTTTTTTTTTGTAATATTTGTCTTGGGTTAATTTTGTTTCTATATTTACAGATTTCAATTTTATTTTGGTAATTATTTTTCAGAATTTCAATCAAGTAACATATTTTTTTATAATTAGATTTGTATTATTGCATAATTTTTGTGATGACGATGACAAACAACTTTATAAAGAGGCATGAATATGTATTAGTTTTGTTCTTGACTTGCTATGTAGTGTTGCTATTTAGCTTTGAATTCAATAAGTTGATTGGCTATTTAAATAAAGAGGATAATGGAATTGTTAATTTTTATATGTAACGTGAACTGAAAGACTCTTAATTCATTTTAATTTCATAAAAGTTAATCATCCATGATAATATATTAGATTGTAGAAAAAAAACCATTTTTCTTATTATTAAATTGTGTTGTGATAGAGACAAAGAAAAAAAATCCATGGTCTTTCTTACACGCAATACTCAAAAATGACCAAACATAATTAAACAGCATGAGAGATAGGAGAAGGGACAGAGGAGTTGTATTTTTTTTATCTGTTGATACATATTATGTAATATTGGCTAATATTATATTCAAATATCAAATTTTAATGTATTTGTATCCTATGTGTGTATTTGAAAAACTGAAAATTTTTAATTGAGAAAGGTTTGGTATTGATTTTTCTTAATTGCTTTTGTTCAATGTATTATAGACGCATTTAATTTCATTAAGATTATATTATTTTATTCAAAATATTATGAGTTATATCAATTTTAAGTTGTATGTATAAGTTTCTTTTTTGCTTCATTGTTGGGTCAATTCAAATACATATAACTAAAATCTAAAAAAAAGTTTATAAGAAAATGTTAATTTAATTATTCATAACAGATTCTTTTATGAAATAATGATATCATATATCAGTATTTTAAAGCAACATTATTGTTTGCCATAGTTAATGACTATTTTTGTAGCATGCTTTGTATAATGGATTTAAATGGATAAACACTACAAGTGCAAAAGTAAATTTGGTTGTCTTGTAGCAACTGTTTTCTAGTAATATTCTTTTTTGGTAAACATTGGAAATTTGTTTACCCTTTTCCTTCTGCATTTTCTTTATTCTTTGTATAGTACTAAATTCCTCACTCATCGTTGATTGTGGTTTTTTTTTTTTAACTTATTATGATGTTCATAATGACTGTTTACAATGGTTGCTATGTTAACCAAAAAAATTTCCTTTTATTTACGTTCTTTGATTTCATTTGATATTAATGAATTTTTTGTTGATAAATACAACTTGAAAAGCTGATCTTGCGATCATCATTGACCAGAATAAAATGCTTTAGCATTATTAAATTTTATTTGGTTAGTTAAAGAAATAACTTTGAAATTCTTTGAAAAACATCTTGATCCAATAAAAAAATGACATTATCAGGTGCTAAGATATTTGAATTAGATAAATTATCCCTTTTATCCTAAGCTTGAATTCTTATTAATGATAAAAAAAAACCTTTGTCAAAATATAAAACGGTCACATTAGGCTATTATATATGTACATTATCAAAATTAAATTTGGTGTGCTTTGATAATTGAATTACATTTCTGATTTTAATGAAATGGGTTTTGAACCGTTTGATATTTGAAAACCATTAGCCAAGTTCGATTAGGATGAAATATTCAGACATTCCTAAAGTTTTCCGTTAATGTATTTTAAGGTCTTCATTTTATAGGTTCGATGAAAGATTCAATTTTCTTAGAAAATTTTGTGGGTTTCTCAAATTTTTTTTAAGTTTTTTAATGTTTTGAGGCATACATTTTTTTGGGTTGGAACTCTCCTTTTTTTTTTTTCTTTAGAACACCATTTCGTCGTTGATGTTCCCCTTAAGCCTTTGCCTGCTTCAACTGACTTCATTTTAGGGCATGATGGTAAGTGTTGTTATTTGTTTGCTAGAAGTCCTTTGTATGATTTGCATGCTGATTGTTGTATATGGTTTTTGAATTTGCCATAAAGAGGCTCAAGTAAGTGTTCTTTTTGCTTCCTTTTTTTTTTTCTTGAGGTGAATATATCTTTACTATGTTTAAGTACTGCTTTCAACTCTGTAAGCATCAAATTTTGCATTCGAGTCAACCCAAAATCAGTTGACCTTTTAAATGGACAAAACCGGGCAAAGAATTGACTGCCCATCACTCGACCGGCCCATTTTGACCCCGTCAATGGTTGAATTTCCATTTTATTTAATTGCTAACACTCTTCTCTTATATTAAGGGGAAAAAAGAATAACTAATTTCCTTGTGTTTGCTGAAATGTAACTTAATATATGATCAAATCAACTTTATCATATGATACAACCAATTAATCATCATAAAAGTTAGTAATATCTGTTTCCCTGCAACAGTTTTGAAGATTTGGATTTGGTATCAAGGTGATTAGGTAACAGAGATGAAAATAGATTTTTCATTACCTTATTATGAACCAACCATAAATTACAGCCAATGAATCAAATAAAGGATTCAAGTATTGGATTCTTCCATTGCTTTTTTTCTTCTTTTTTCACATGGATTCTTCTATTGTTTATTTAGGAAGGAGAAAGTCAAAAAGGAAAAACAAAAGAATCTTTCTAAAAAAACCTAGCTAGCATGAAATAGTAGATTTATTTCTTTAGTTGTTAATTGGCTTAATTCGATAAATTCTCCAACTTTTCTTAAAAATGTAAATAAGTTAGTGATATTTTATTGTATGAAATTAAGACATAAATTTTTATTTTATTGTAATTATAATAATTAAATCTTAAAGGCTAAAATAATTTTAAAAAAAGCCCCCAAACTTTATCAGTATACTTAAATAAAACCTTTATATTTTTATTACATCAAAATAAGTTATTAATCTTTAATTTGCATTCAAATAAGCTCTTAACTTTTTAATTTGTATGAAAACAAGTAATTAATATTTTAATTTAAACTTAAATAAACCCATAATATAAATCAATTTTTTATTTTAAGTAAAGGGTTATCTGTATATAAATGAAAAAATAAAAGCTTATTTGGAACCATAATAGAATAATGACTTATCTAAATAAAATTAAATAGGTCAAGAGCTTTTTTAGTATTTTAGCCAATTTTAAAATTGGATGAATAATGTCCAATTGATAGAAATTTTAAAATAATATTGTTTAAATATTTATCATTTAACTTATCCAAGTGAATCTAAGAAACAATTTTTTACAAATTAAATCATCCACTTAAAAAAATTAAACAAAACATTAAATATTTTATTCCAGCAATGTTCTATTTACAACAAAATTAAAGTTTATAGTTTTAATTTATGTAATAAAAGATTAAAAGCTTATTTAAATTTTAGAATAAAGTTTGAGAGTAAAATTGGAGGACTTATTGATTTATCATATTGCCTAATTGTGGATCAAGGTCAAGGTTCAAACTAGGCCCATGAGCAGGGGACACATATTTCCACTCTCTTTTGTTTCATGTGCGCAAAGTTTTAAAGGGAATAAAGAAAAAAAAAATTCATCTGGAATGAAGGTCAATAACCTCATGCACACCCATTAGAAGGAGCATTTTATTTACTAGCTTTTTTATTATAATTATATAATTATTCGATTATAATAAAATAGTAAGGATCCATTGATATCAACGTAAGTTTTATACTCTTTTTATCATTGAATCAAAAGTAAGTTCAAGACTAATGATTCAAGATTCAAGAAAAAGAGTGTAAAAACTTGCATCGATACAAGTGAATTTTTTCTCATAATAAAAAATTATATAAAAATTTATTATTTATAAATATAACATCAAATAATATTTTAATTATTATAAGTAATTTTAACTTATAATTAATTAATTGTAATAGAATAATTAAAAAAAAAAAAAAAGGCTTCTTTAACTAGTCCATCTCACTTTAGGGAATCTCTCTACTGTCCAATCACTAGTTCCCTCATATACACGTACACCCCTTTTAAGATTCTCTCTCATACGCTCTTTCCCTCTTACTTGAAATCATCAATCAAATAAAGTAGCGAGGTGTGGCTGACAGCAATGTAACCAAAAAAAAAATTGAAAAATAGAGAGAGAGTAAGTGAAATTCCGAAAGATTTGTTGATAAGAAAGTGAAAAAGAAAAGCTGCAGCTTAGAAAAGGACTTGGTAACTTTGGCTTCTGCTAAAACATAAGAAATGAAATTGACATTTGCTCTTTGCTATAGCTTATTCCCATTCTGTATCAATGGCTATCAGTCTTTTCGCAGATACCCAAAGCATATAAATAGTGCTGCTGGCCACCATGTGCACGAGTTGAATCGTTATAGTGGGTAGTACTTAAGGTGCATGCAGCAGAAATGCTGATGCATGCATGATTTATGAATATTCTGCCATGCCACTCGTGCCTTGAAAGAATAACCATGTCAATTGGACCATCTTTTTGTCCTTTTTTTTTCTTTTGTGGTCCAAGTTTAACAAACTACCAATGCTAACCTGCCATGGACCTTTTTAAAAAAAAAAAAAAAAAAAAGCAACGTAAAGGGGATTTGCTATTGGTTGGAAACATGATCATAAAATCAACGACTTAAAATTAATTAATTTGTTAATTGTTATTCCTCATTAAAGGGTTTAGGTCTAAGATCTGAACCCTAATCCTACCTATTTTCCTTCAATTTCTTCAAATCTATTAAAGAAAATTCATAAACTGTTTCTGCAATTTCAGAGAAAGACAATATGTTTTTCGCCTTTATTACAAAAGAATAGTAGCATATTGCTGGAGTGTTTTTTTTTTTTTTTTCTCTTGAATTATGATGAGGATTTGAATTCGAAATCTTCAATTTTAGAATTGATTCCAATATTACTGAGCTAATAACTCATTGATAATGTACACTTTAATCTGTTAATTATATAATCTTATACAGAAAATATGCATCAACCGCTTAATCGAATTTTATTTTCGTAATTGCCCTTGCCAAGAATTATCCACATTGACAGCTACTAGTTCTCCTATGCAAAACCTGTTTTCCTTTGGTTATAATGGGAGACAACCTAATTCATCATGTTCTTACATTGTTGGATTGTTCGTTGCAAAAGTAGAATTGTTAGAAATGAGATCAAGATAACTCCAAAAAGAGATGTTAAAGTAAAAAAAATATAAATATATCACTTACCTTGTAGCCTCCCCTCCATTTTTACTGCTTGGTTAATTTTTGCATACAAAGATCCAGGGCACTGTTAAAAGCTGTTGTCAATTGTAATTCCTGAACATGGTGAGCCGGTAAGGCTTAGGTAAAAATCGATCATTGGTTAAAACTTGTACAGTTATCAAGTTGAAATATTCTATTTTTATAGCCTAGCTTGCAGCCTCCCCTCCATTTTTGCTGTTCGGTTTGTTCACAAGACCCCTTAGAACTTACAAGCCAAAGTTTTGCATGCATCTCAATTTATGTGTCATCTTGTAATTTAAGTCAATATATCTACCTTGTGGGGTAAGAATCAATATATCTACCTTGTGGCATAAGAATTTAGATAAAGTTTATTGAAAAAAAAGGATTCGAATCATATTTTTTCAATAGAGAATCATATGCTAATCAATTGAGTTAAATGTTTTAACACTATCAAAAGAATTAATACAAGAAATTCTTGATTGAAAGTGATAAAATGAAATATGAAAATAAAAATAGATGTAAAAGGACGCAATTTTGATGATAGAATAGAGACGAAAACAAATGCTTTTTAGGTTAATTTAAGAGCTTGTTTGGCTGAGCCATCTAACCAAAAGATTTCTTAGTATATTTTTTTATTTAAGATTATTAAAAATTGAATTATGATTATTTAAGTTAAAAGTTTAATATTTTATTAATAGATTACACACTACAAGGGTTTTAGTTTTTAGTGACGTTTTTTTTTACCATTTAGTGGCGTTTATTAACGTCACTATAAGGTTTGCGACGTTTGCGAAAAATGTCATGCAGAGTGCTACCTATACATGTGTCGCAGTAAATAGCGGTATTTTCGAAAAAAACGCTTCAATATTAGTGACGTTTATATCTGAAATGCTGTCATTTTAACTGTGTTTATATTTTGAGATGCCGCTACTTTAGAGGTATTTGAATCTAAAAAAGGCTCAATATTAGCAGCATTTGTATCTTTTAGTCGCCGCTAATTCAGTGATGTTTTTATGAGAAAAAAGCCATTGCATTGACGACGTTTGTAATAGAAAACATCACTACTTTAGAGGCTTTTGAATTTGAAAATGCCTTAATATTAGTGGCGTTTGTATCTTGTAGGTGCCGTTAATTCAATAGCATTGTTATGAGAAAAACACCGTCGCTTTAGTGGCGTTTCTATAAAAATGCCACCTAACTAGCGGCGTTTGCTGGAAAGAGCGTCGCTACTTATAGTGGCGTTCTATGCTACAAACGTCATTAAATTATTCATTTAGCGATATTGCTCAACGCAAACGCCGCCATTATGTAAAAATATTTTTTTTTTATTTCTTATAATAAATTTTATTTTCAGTAAAGAGTTTAAATTCAGAAACTAAAATTAATATTAACTTTATTCACGTTTAAATATACATATAATTAATACAAAGTTTAATAATTAGTATAATAACATTCAAATATTTTTAATATATTAACAAAATAAAAAATTAAAATGTATGAAATGGATGACTGCATACATTTTGTTGGCTGCTAATTGATGAAGAAAATTTTTCACCTTGGTCACTAGCATGCTCAAGAACCTACTGAATAATACCATATAATTTTTAACACTTCATTGTATGCTTTTTTTTATTTAAAAATTTTAATATTTACTAAATATAATACCTGAGTTGGTAGAGCACCAAGATCATTTCTTGTAATTTTTGTTGCACAAAATTCATAAGATGATCAAATCGATCATGCAACTGTTGAAATTTTGCATGCTCTAGCTCCATTCTAGCACATTCTTCTTCAATTTTGGCACGCTCATGTTCTCTTTATGCTTTCATTTGCTGAAAACGTTGTTGTATAGTTTGCAACTCTCCTTTTAATATTGAAATGTCTCACGAATACTGATTTACTGTGAGTATAAATTGCGGAGAGTTATATCTATAGTAGGCAAATGGTGTTAGACTCAATCCAAGGCCTCAAACCTGTCCATGCCTTTCTTTTCGAGCAATTTCTGTGAATATTCGATTTTTCATTTCTTACATGTTGAGAGAACCTTCAGATGCTACTTTAATCTTAGTAACCATTTTCTCTTTCTCTTTCTCTTTCTCCTATGAATTTGTCATATACAACTATCAAGTTTAATGATTAATTGATTATATGTTAAAAAGAGTAAATATTTACTTTATGTTAAAATAGATGATACAAATTACCATAATTTATTGTGTTTCGACATTCATGTAAGATTCATCTTTTTTTGTGTGTGTTATGCGAAAAAGTTTCACATGTCCAATTGTACTGCCCATCTCATTCTCTTATACCAAAACATAAGTTATTTGATAGGAAACATATCAATCGTAACTTATTTATGCATATCAATCCTGGTAATCAAGTATTAAAATTTTGAATAACTTTAATCTCATTTATTTATATTTTGGCCTTGTAACAACATAATAGTCTTAAACATATGCAAAATATAAAAGCATTTTAGGCTTTCGCACATATCGATCATGGAAACCAAATTCAATTATTTTCTCCCGATTTAATATGAAGGATTGAAGCCATTCAATATGTTGAAAAGCATCCAAAATTTATTTATATATTTACCTTTTATATGCAAAAATATTCTCAAACAGACATAACTGATAACTTTTTCTCTCATATCAACCATAGAAACTAAGTTCAATTAATCGACAAGCTTAATATCAAGTATTGAAGCTATCGAAACTATTAAAATACAATAATAACAACAACCATATATTAAAGGCATAAATATACATAAACAGTAACTTTTCATACATATCATCTGTGTAACTAAGTTTAAAACTTTTGATAAGTTTAATATCATGTATTAAAACAATCAAATCTATTAAAACAGAACAAAAAATGTTAATTTGCATATATACCTTTTAATGGCAGAAAAAGTTCATTCATTGGAATAAGTTAATTATCATAAACTTACGATTTCTTTTTACTTTCTTGCAAAAGTTTTTGATCCATTTATGTGATTATATTTCTGTTGCTTTCTACTACCAATCCCAATCTGTTCTCTTTCTTGTCAGAAAAAATAATTGTGTATATGATAGAAATATAAATATTACCAACTGAAACCATCAAACACTTTCATCATTTCATTCTATTATATAAAGTTATAAACTAGTACCTCTCCTTTTCTTGAGAACTAAAATCTAATCGTTGTTCATATTGCCACCTAATCACATTACGGGGTAGATTTTGCATCATCGCCTCTACAATAGTATTTCAATCAAAATACTTATTCTTCAAACTATGCTTATAATCTTTCCATTTTTTTCATAATGACTTAAGCACAAATAAAGTTGGTATTTCAAGTACAAATCTTGACTGTAATAATACAATAAGAAAAGTTTGAATAAGTAAACAAAATGTAAATAAAAATTTTGAATATATCTAATTAATTATACTAATAGCTCAATAAAGTTTAACGCATCGGCCTTAACTTCTTCTGGAACATTATGCCATGTTTCATAATGAATAGGTAATTTCATTCTATTACGAGCTAGCATGCTTAGAAATCCAGCCAATAGTTAAGTCTCTTCACCAATTGGTTGCCTATCAGAGTTTGCAGACACTACAATATGCTCGTTAGGAGGTAGTGCAAACAATTCCTTCAAAGTTGTCTAGCCTCTGATCCTATGTTGACCATTGTTATCAGCAATAACAAATATAAAATATATTTGTAAAATCATAATATTTTTATCATTATACTTGAATTCTAAAATTGGAGTATATCATACATGCATTCAAATTTAAAGCATAATCAATTGATAGGGTATTATCTAAACCTGAACCTCTTATATTACCAGATCCAATATCAGTTGAAAGGTTAGAAGTGACGAAGTTAAATCTGACAGTACATTCATTTACCTCTAAAGGATTCAGTCTATAGCCAATATCTACAGGTGTCGTAGACGGTTTTGAACTAATATCTTTGATATATTTTTCTTTCAACCTACTTCTCCATAGTATAGCTTACCTACATCATAAAAACAAATATAGAAAAATTGTTAGTTCAGAAGATATATAAAGACATTGACAATTTAAGAAATCAAAACCTACGATATATAAAGAACATATCGATTTAATTAAATCAAAATACAATGTATGATTTAGAAGACAATAATTATACAATAGCGAAGTGACATTATTTACATATTATTATTTACTACATTATGTCTTAAACACTCGAATTACAAATTATAAATGCACAGAATCATGATTTGTAAATATCTTCAATAACATCTTTGCGGACCCATTGAGCGTAGGTACTGGAGATATCTCATCCAAGTTTTGTTCAGCAAAAGAATAACATTCAGTTTCATGTTCAACATCATCTTTGGTATCAACCCCATCTCAAATAAGTCTCTAAGTGTGTTTCGAAGAACAACAAACCAACCCAATTCTTTCGTATCTTCAGAGTAAAATACTTATTTGACTTGAGATGAAAATACATAATGTTCATCGATGAGTTGTTGTCCAGTGTGAATTAATCGAAAAAAATTCACAAGTGTAAATCCATACTGATCTTTCTCAAGACCTTTCACACTATTCACAACAGCCCAATCACACCGAAATAAGATAACTTTCAACTTACCATAATAATCCAACTCAATGATGTCATTAATCATGCCATAATAGTCAACATTTCCCTCTAAAGGGTTTGTGTCCCTAGCACTAGCATAGCTACTAGTTGATGAAGTCACAACAACTATTGAATTTTATGTATTTTTAAATCTCTCAGGTGATTTTGTGTGAAATCTAAATCCAGTGATGATGAAACCTTTGTATCATTTCACAATCCGGTTCAGACCGTATGAAAGACACTTCACCTCTTCACTAACAAGCTTTTCACTCTAAACCTATAAAAGTGGAATAAATATATATATGTTATTAATGTTATTTTTACCGTAAGCATTCTATGTAGATAAAAAATAATGGAAAGTATGGCATTACTTACAATTGCTCCTAACCATTCATGAAAGTTTTCAGCGAACAACTTATCAATCTTTCGAGGGTTTGATAGTCGATAATGTGCAGGATCTATCAAATTATTTTTATACTCACTATAAAACATCATGATAAAATTGGACTAATTAAATTCATGCATTTTGGGGAGAAAGATTATGAAAATTTTGGTTATGAATGTTAAAAGTATCTCGCAACATGCCTTCAATGTCATCTACTATAAAAAGATCATGTTGGTGATGGAGAGCCTTTGATGTTGAAGAAACTGTAGTGGAAGACATTAACGGTATAGACTCTCCATAAAAATAACAATTAACATATCCCGATAGAAATCCAATACAAATTAAATTCTCATAAACAACTTGATGCATTTACCACTCGATATTAGCACATTTCATACATGGGCATAATATCATATTATCTTCACCTGTATTCTTAAATGTAAAATTAAAAAAATTTTTCACTCCATCTCTGTACTCTTTACTTAATCTTGACTTTTGCATCCAACTCTTATACATTTATTAGTTGTTACATTATCAGGCCAAATGTATATAAATAATTAATATGAAAACAAACATGTACAATACTTAAGTTTATTATGTTTTAAACAAAAGATAATAACAAGATCAGTACTTACACAAAACGAGAACTCGTTGTTGTGAAGTAATTTATCAGCTACCAAATATTATGATTGTTAAAACTCTGCTGCTAACGTGACAATACCCAAGAGTATTTGTAGTTAGGGTTGACATAAGGTGAAATAAGGTGGGTTTTGGAGAAAATTTTTTTCACCAAAAAGATAATTGCGAATTGCAAAAGCTGAAAGAATAGTCAAATGAAGTAAAAGCTAAAGTCAATAAGTAATGAATAGTTAAAATATGATTCTAAAAGATAATGCTCGAATACTAAAAGCGAAAGGAAAGGGAAAATAAATTATACTTAGTTTGGAAAGAGAAATAGTATAATAATGAAGATGAAGCTTGATGTTGGTGATTAGATGCATTAAGTTTGAGAAGATTTTTATTGGACAGGGTTATAAAAGGCGTTTACTAACAAAAAATGTCAACAATAATTCCCTTCTAAATATTTTTTAAATATATTATAGGCGCCTTGAACATATCGCCACACAAATTTTAACTTGGTTATTGAAGGCATATATCCAAGAAAGACGCCTTTAATAATTTCTATCATAATTTGTAGATAATTAGTGAAGGTGTTTTCTACGTTAACGGCTTCAATAATTTGCTTAACAAAAAATTTTTGGATTATTAAAGGTGTCTTTTATTATGAAACGCCTTCAATATACTACGATGGTTATGGAAGGCATTTATTCGAAAAGACGCATTCAATATACCTTTAAACTTAGTAATCCATTATTAAAGGCGTTTGTTAATAACATATGCCTTCAAAATTTTTTCACTAAAAATTTTAGGAATCATTAAAGGTGTCTTCTACTGTAAAATATGTTTTATATACCGTCATACAAATTTTAATATTGTTATTAAAGGTGTATATCCAAGAAAGACGCCTTTAATAATTTCTATCACAGTTTGTAGATAATTAGTGAAGGCGATTACAGATAACAACGCTTTCAATAATTTTTTTAAAAAAATTTTTTTGGATTATTAAAGGCGTCTTTTATTATGAAACGCCTTCAATATACCACCATGGTTATGGAAGGTGTTTATTTAAAAAGGTACCTTCAATATACCTTTAAACTTAGTAATCCATTACTGAAGGCGTTTATTAATAACAAACGTCTTCAAAATTTTCTCATTAAAAATTTTAAAAATTATTAAAGGCGTTTTCTAATGTAAAATGCCTTCTATATACCGCCACACAAATTCTAACATGGTTATTGAAGACATATATCTAAGAAATACTCATTTAATAATTCCTATCATAGTTTGTAGATAATTAGTAAAAGCAGTTACAGATAACAATGCCTTCAATAATTTTTCAAAAAAAAAAATTGGATTATTAAAGACGTCTTTTATTATAAAATGCCTTCAATAATTTGTTATAAACTTTGAAAATCCATACTTATTGAAGGCGATTTTTTACTGAAAATATCTTTTATAATTTTTAAGAATTAGAAAAGGCATTGTTTTATAAAAAAAAAAAAAAAAAAAGCCTTTAATAAGTTGGTTGGATAATTTTAAAGGTTTATAATTAAAGGTATCTTTTTTGTAAAAAATACCTTCAATAATCTCCAATAAAATTTTCAGGTGATTATTAAAGGCGTTGTTCCATAGAAATGCCTTTAATAATTAATTTTATACTTGTTTCCTTGCTTTGAATATAGCAATTTATAGAGGGCTAGTACACAAAATGATTAAAAATTACGTTATTCAACCAAACAAACCAAACCCTTAAATATATTTCTAGCAGACCATTTGTTTCTTTCTCTTATTTGTCACTACTGACCTTCAACAAATCACCACTGCGAACCTCTGTTTTAACCAGTAAGTTTTTTTTTTTTAGTTTACTATATTATTTACAATATTCAATAGAGAATTTTTGTTTTTTTAGTTTCTTAATATTGACATATGCTTTTATATATTTTTATTAACATCACCATCAGCATAGTCGTCCATGATTCTATTCATATTGCAAGTATGTTGTTTCTATGTAGTACGTATTAAATATTATAGTTTGCTGAATCTTGTTGACTGATATTGTATTGTCGAATAGTATTGTATGATATTGGGGGTCTGAATCATATTTCATGTTGAATGGTTTGTTGAACCTTGTTGTCGATATTATTTTGCTGAATGGGTTTGAATGAAATTTAGGGGCTAAATCGTATGCTGAATGGTGTTTCTGAGTGGTTTGCTAAAGGGTGTGTATAAGCACATTGTTGAATGGTGTGTTAAATGTTATTTATGTACATAGTATGGTATTTGGTTGTATTAAATTAAGTACAATGATCAATTTAGAGGATCATATTATGTAATTCTTATAATTATGATCAATATTGTAGGTATTATAGACTCCAAACAACATCATTCTCTTTCTAATGAACATGTAAAAGAAAGAAGTGTAAGCCAAAAAAAAAAAAAAGAATGGGTCCAAATATACAAATCAAAGTGACTAACAAAAAATTCATGTTGACTTCAATCAAAATGGGCAGCCTGTGTCGGAAGAAACTATCAAGATGGCTACTTATATTAGAGCCATCGTCCGTCGGAGGATTTCAATTACGTATACCGATTGACGATGAGTTTCTGATGATCTAAAAGATGAGATATGGCAGTTTGTTGTGGTATGTTTATTCAACTATTTCATAAAATTTGTTAAATGATCATTTAATTGAAATTTAATGTGTTGACACTAATTGTATTAACTTATTTAGGAACGGTTCGATGTCCCAATTGAGTGTAAAAAAATTATGTTGCAATATACTGAAAAAGCTTTCAGAGACTTTAAAAGCAGATTGACAATATAATATATTTTACCGTTGGATGGTGAAGGTGATATTTTGGTTGTTCCACCTGCGACATATGCAGATGTCATAAGTGTTGAAGATTGGATAAATTTTGTTTAATATCGACTTTCAGAAGATTTCTTAGTATGCAAACACATTACCAAAATAATCCAAGTTTATAAGTTTTTATACAATATAGCCTTTGATCTTCATATGTAATTTTTTTATTTTATAGAAAATCAAAGGACAACATCGAGACATTTGGGCCAAACAGCAATATCACCATCGGACAGTAAGAAAAGGATATGCAAATATAAAGTATGAACTGGTATGTATTCGCACACTTGTTTTATACTCATTAATGAATATTTATGAACATTTATTTCATACATTCTGATTTTTTTATTACGATAATTTAATAAGAATCAGTGAGCTCAAACACAAAAGTTTTCAAATGGGATGTCTGGAAATAAGGACATCTATGGAAAGATGGATCCTTCACAGATGAAGCAATCAAGGAAATGGCAAAAAAGATTGTATGTATAACTACTTTTTTTATATAATGTATGATTGGCATTATGGTTGTATGCATGAATGTATACTAGCTTGTGTAGATTTGTTCTAACAGCCCAACTTATTATTGTTTTTCAAGATGATTATCTGCCAAAGTAAAATCTAGTAAACTGGTAACCCAGTATGGCGAAGATCATTTGTCTTTAGCATTAGGCACTAAAGAAAGGCTTGATCAGGTTCATGGGATTGGTAAATTTATCTTGCCATCAACATATTTTGGTAAACAACCAAAAACCCCACGAATGAGAAATGTATAATATGAAGCAATAATTGAACAACAACAACAACAAATTAATGACCAGGAGCATTGCCTCAATCGCTGTTTTGGAGTCCATATTGGCAGCAATGCAGCAGGTTATGCCAGTAGCCCGGCCTGATAGTATCATCCCCATACGAGAAGCTTCCATTGCTCTTAAGAAAGCGATCCCATCATCCGCTACCACCCAAGAAGTATGATATTATTTATAATTTGAATATTAATTTGTTTATTATATTGATTGATTTGATTCTAATACTTATATTTCATTAAATATTGTAGGAGGATGTTCAGACTCAAAGTATGACCCTTGCCCAAGCTTCCATAGATGAGTTAACAAATTATTCGCTAGAGCATTTATCCGACGAAAACTTCATATCCATTGAGTCTGAGGAAGACTTATTTGATAAACAATCATTTTTTTTTCATTGGTGTGGATAAGGTGAAAGAATTTTGTGAAATGGACGAATTATTAGCTGCTGAAATCGTTGCTTATATGAGGTTAGCTTATAAATACAAATATGCACATTCAATATGTAGTAAGTTAGTATTAGGGTGTATTACTAACCAACAGTATTGATTGTTATCGTGTAGCTTCCTATATAAAGAGCTGAAGGAAAGACAGTTGACAAACATATTTAGATTCATTGACCCCAACTTCATTAGTGAGCAGAGTGGTACAATCGTGTATCATACTAATCATGTAATCATATGCATAAAAGATCGACTGATTATTATTTGCTCCCGTATAATGTGCAGTAAGCTATATTTTAACCTTAATTATTCCAACCTACTCGATTCGATGATCTTATGCGTATTCTGAGTATATCATTATTATTATTTTACAGTCGTCATTAGGTGCTTATTGTGATTGACACCAAATCCTTAATGCCATACCTTCTTAATTCAGTTACTCCAACAGTGATGTCTAACCCTGATATTCAAACTTTTATAAAGAGGTATTATAGTACTTTATTATATTATATATGTTCTGTTTCTTCATAAGTAATTTTATTTATGTTCCCATTAATTTTTTTCTTTTCAATTTAGGGTAATATCTGCATTTAATAAGAAGATAAAAAAATCGAAATTGGTGTCATTACTGGTAAATGTGAAATATATTCTTTTAATACTGAGTTTGTGTAGATAAATATTTTTTAAACCGACTCAATTTAATTTCCAGGTACCTCTCAACCTAGTAATACTGAATGTGGATATTATGTCCTTTGTTTTATTCGAGAGATAGCGTTACATGATTTTATGACCACACCATTCAAGGTTAGTATAAATTTCATAAACTCGTTATATATTCTTCAAAATAAAATGGTACATTATGTTCTCATTTCTTAACATTTACTTCTGATTTTTTTTTAGTGGGAGGGTAAAGAAAGCTTCACAGAAAAGGAGCTAATGAAGTCCATAAATAATGGTGTGATTATGTATTGTCATTTATCAATGTTGATAAACTTTCAGGTTATACATTGTTGGTTGAATGTAAATATATATGAAACAAATTGTTACAATGTTTTTAACATGTCATGTTGAATAGAAACTTTAGGTTTGTACATTGGGGGTATTGGTTTAATATTATTGTTATACTTAATATGAATGCACTATGTGTACTTAATAAATTACTAAGTATGATTATTTCAGAAAAGTATATTAATATGGCAACGTTATCAGTTTTAATTTCGGATGTTTGGTCAATTTATTGAAATACAACAATGTTCAGTATGTAAATTTCAAAATGTAATTCATAGTATCAGATATATAAACCAAATATTTTTTGGGCATAAATATACAACTGACAGCAAACATTTTTTGGACATAAACTTACAACTGACTTCACATATACAGTATAAAATATGTTTTTTTTTATGCGATTAATAAAGACATTTTTAGCAAGAAAACGCCTTCAATCACCTCTAACAGAGAATATTGAAGGCGTTTTTTTTATCAAAATCGCCTTTAATAATCCTCCCAGGAAATTATTGTGTGAAATATTAAAGGCATTTTGAGCAAAAAACTCCTTCAATAATACCAATTAAAAATTAATCGAATGGATTATAAAGGGCGTTTTCCTATGGTAACGCCTTCAATAATCCCTAACAAAATGTTTATGAAGGGATTTTTGGATATAGTCGCCTTCAATAATCCGATCATTAAAATTTATTGTTGGGAATATTAAAGGCTTTTTGAGCCAAAAACGCCTTCAAGCATCTCATCCAAGTTTTGTCTATGAAATATTGAAGGCGTTTTTTACAAAACCGCCTTTTAAAAATCACCAAAAAAGTTTACTGATTGGATTATAGAATGCGAGTTTAGCCAAAAACGCCTTCAAGAATCGACTCCATATTTTTCTTATGGATTATTAAGGGCGTCTCTCTAAGAAAAATGCCTTCAATATTCTATGAAAATTTTTTTAAAGCAATTGGTGAAAGCATTTTTGTCAAGAAAACGCCTAGAATAATCAATAACAAATAATATGTGCAAAAACCCAAAAAAAGGCTACAAGATGAATCGAACCAACAACTTTATGGTAACATCTGTACGATCCAAAAAATTTGATAAGCTTAATATTAAATGTATTTTTGAACAAAATAAATTCAATAAGCCTGTAGAATATTTTGGTCCAAATATTAAAGGCATTTCTTGTAGATAACGTCTTCATTAATCTCATACAATTTTTTATGACATGATTATTAAAGGCATTGTCTGCTAAAAATATGCCTTAACTATTCACTGAAATTTTTAATAAAAAAAATTTATGGCATTTTAGTCAAGAAACGCCTCTAATATCAAGTCTTGCGTGGCGTTTATAAATAACAACACCTCTATTTGAATATTTAATGACGTTTGGATAATAAATGCCTGAAGTTTTATAAAAACACGAAAGCTAACAGCATTTGCAAGTGAAAGGCTGCTACAAAATTATCGCTAATACGCCATTTTGCTATAGTGATAGGATTATTGTCTAGTACATTTTATATGCAATATTTATCATTAATTTTTATAATAGTTGATAAGAGCATTTGAACTTGAAATTTTTAGTTTGAAAGGTAAGATGAATTCTTTTAGGTAGTACTTGATATCATTTTCAAAATTATCATGATGATTTAATTATTATAATGATAAAATTACTAAGGTGATTTGATCACCAATGATCTTAAAATTATCATGTTTGATATAATATTATAGATCATTAGTACTTTTAAATCATTGTATTTAATATTGTATGAAAAAATAAATCATATAATACATAAGATCCAAAATAACCTTGAAAAATATATTTAATACTTATTGAATCAACAATTTATAAAATAATTAAATGTTATTTTATAAAAAATTATAAAGTATAAATCAATTTGGATAAAAATAATTTTTTAAAAAATATTAAATAAATTTATTATCTTTATCTAATCAATATAAATTTATAACATAAAATTATTTTTAGAATAAGCGATTAAAAAATCGATTTTTTAAAATTTTTAGTGACTAGCTTCTTAGGATAATATTAATTATATTTTTCATAAGAGTAAATTAATCAAAAAATAATATTAAAATTTACTTTCTCATGGTAATAAAATTATTTCATCCTTTAGGTTATCGGATTATTCCTCGAAATAGTGATCTTATCACTCTAGTGATTCGAGATTATTGTTATGTAATATTTCTAAATTGCTATCAAACAAAATGATATAATTACAGAGTGTAAATTATCATGATTTTTAAACAAATCATCCCACACCAAACACTCTCTTAAGATAAGCTTTAGTGACTATCATAATTCACTCAATTAAAATGTGATTTTCTAAGCCTTCAACCTTCAAAATACAAATCTATTTCTCAATCTCAACCGAAAAAAGATGTTAGTCGGAAGCAAATCGGTAATGAAATGAAATCCAATTCTCTTAAATTTGCCAGGTTTTTTTTTCAACAAAAATTATTTACAAAAATATCAGATAACCAGTCGAAAAGTACGGATCTCTAGATTTTTCAAGCAAAGATCATGACATTTCCAAATATAAAGATTTAATTATTTATTTTTCTAACTAAAAAGTGCATTCAACATGATGCATCAAATCTTCCAACTTCAAGAAATCCAAGAGAACCAAACCATCCAATAATAGAAAGAATGGCATATTTGTAATTTGATGATATGTTCAGATGAATATACGAGACATACAAGATACAATTTCTTATTAACACAGCCAACCATCAAGCCACATTTTAACATTGATTCATTGTATTTGTTTCCAATATACCATAATAAAGAAAATTGAAAAAAAAAAGAATGAAAAAGTTTATATATACATGATACTAATGTATTATAATAATAAATTGTCTCAATTTTCACCATTGTTCTTCTTAAAAATAAATGATTCTAGATTCAAATTTGAATCGCAGCTTGAAAATAAAAAAGAATTGTGATTGTTAAGAATTAAATTTGAAATTTACTTAAAATCAGTTTTGAAAGGACTTGTATAATCAATTTTAAAAAAAAATTATATTAATCAATTCAAGCTTTATCCAACATTAAAATCAATTCAAGCTTCAAATTTTATTAATAATTTATGTTAATGTTATTATTTAGAAAGATAATTGATTCTAATATTTTATTCAACATTAAAATATATGCTTTTTTTTATTAAAAAAATTATAATATAAAAATAAAAAATAAATTGTTAATACAAATTTTGAATTCAAATTTAATAACTATCATTATTTAAAGATAATTATATAAATTAATTAATCAAATTTTGAAAATATAACCGTATGCTTTAATCTGAAGGTTGAAGCAACTCATCTAATAGTCGAGGAGCGTGATTAAACAAGGGGTGATTAAACAAGGGGTGCGTTTCGGCGGGTTAATAAACATAACTACATAAAAAATAGTAAATGGGTGGCGAATAGCGAGGGTAAATTATTAAACAAGGCGGTGGGAACGACATATAAGACGTTAGGTTTAAAAATTCAAAAGGGTCGCCACCTCTATATATATATCTACACAAAGTCAAACCCTCCCCCCAAAAGCCAATTCTGCCACTTCTCTGTTTTCTTTTTCTGTTATTCTCTCTCTACCACAACCGTCGTTTCCAATGCCCTTTCCCTTTCCCTTTCCCTTTCCCTTTCCCTTCCCTTCCAAGATCCCTAGCAAATATAATCCACTTTCATAAATCTTGATTCTGATTCGAAAACCATAATTGAATTCCCCTCTTTTATCATAGAAAAATAAAAAAATTGCGCACTTTACTCTATCTTTTTCCCCAATCAAAATAATACAACCCTAAACTGCCCTGAAGAAAAGGTCTCTTTGATGTTTTTATATATGTGTGTGTGTTTGTTTTTGCTGTTTGGACTATGGGTTTTAGTTCTTTTGTTTGTTTAAACTTCTGTGTTTCTTTTTTGAAGGTTCTGTTCTTTGTTTATTGCTCCATATTCTGGGTTGACCCAACTTCGATGATCTTTTTTGAAGCAAAAAGATTCGTTTTCATTTGAATTGTGAATTTCTCTTCTGGGTTTGTTTTGTTTTTATGAAAGCTGTGCACTTCAGGTTTTGTTTTTCTTTTTTAAGTTTTATGTTTGATAAATTATAATTCTAACCAAGTTTCATCAGGTTTGATTAGTACAAAGTGTTGGCGGCTGTTTTTATGTGCTTTGTTTTTGTAATTATTTAATTATTTAATACTTCAATTCAGTTTTTTTTTCTTTTGGCTATCTGATATCTACAGTTGTTTTTAAGCCATGATTTAGCCCTGATTTTGTTGTTTCTTTTTTGTTTAATTATATGTAACCTTGAAAAGAAAATGTTTTGCTCCTATCTTTCGCTAAACTTTTTTTTTAAGGTTTCGAAGTTTTGCATTAAAAACTGTTTTATTACTGATACAAAATCCAAACTTTTTTTTTTAATGTTTTGCTTACTGTGTTTTTGCAGAAGCCATGAATGCTAATGTTCAAGACAAGAAAATGGAACTGAATGGGACGGATGATCTTAAGAGGCCTTTGCTGGAGGCCCCAGATAGTATTTTTATAACTATACCTGAACCTGTTGATAAGTTGGATAAGAAGAAAACAGTGATGTTCAGAATTGGGAATATCAAGTGTGCATCTTGTGTAACTTCCATAGAATCTGTACTTGGACAGGTCAAGGGGGTTGAGAGTGTCTCAGTGTCACCAATTCAAGGTCAAGCGGCAATTGAATATGATCCAAAGCTAATCAATGTAAGTTTTAAGAAATTCTGTGAATCTTTATCCTCTTTATGCGGAGAATGATTTATGATCACTCTAGCTACTTTACTACAGGGTTCTGTAGTGTTTAATTTTTTTGCTTTCCTCTTTTCCAATGTATTATTGTTTTCTTGTAATTTCTTGTAGCTATTGTATTATAATTTTGCTTGCATTTTTGTTTCTTAACATACTATTATGAGCTTTTTGTCTCTCCTCTTGCTAATAAATGTATCCTTTAGCAAGACCTATGCTTTAATTTGTGATACAAACTCTGGATCATAATCATTCTCTTTGCCTGTACCTTTCTTTTGGTGTTTTCTATTAAGGTGCTGAAATGACAAGGGAAGGGAGGGAATATTTGAAACTTAAGTTAAGATTTATGTAGAAGAGAGTTTGTGATGGAGTTGTCTAATCCTACTCTATGTGTGTTTGGTAAAACTATTTGCTGATTGGTTCCAAACCACCATGGCACCACTGACACACAAACAAAAGTTGTTTGGTAACATTATAGTGCTGAATCATCGGTTCTTAAACTATCTTTCTCTTATGGCCTTGAACACTATGCAGAGTTTAATGTAACTCTGTCATGTTTATCTTCATTGTCTTAAAATGTAAAATTAATTTGTGTTTTGGTATTGCTTTGTTGTTTTCATTATAATTAGTTTATATATTTATACAATTGGGAATTCAAAGCATTTCTGTGTAATTTATTTTAGACAAAAATGATTAAAGAGACAATAGAGGATGCTGGTTTCCCCGTTAGTGAGTGTTCAAGGCAAGAGATAGCAGTCTGCCGGCTCAGGATTAAGGGAATGGCGTGTACAAGCTGTTCTGAGTCCCTTGAACGTGCTCTAAAGTCAGTGGATGGAGTTAAAAAAGCAGTGGTTGGTCTAGCTCTTGAAGAAGCTAAGGTTCACTTTGATCCCAATGTTACCGATGCTGTTCATATTGTTGAAGCAATAGAAGATACTGGCTTTGGAGCTGATCTCATCAGTTCTGGAAATGAAGTAAACAAAGTACATCTAAAACTTGAGGGAGTGTCCTCAAAGGAGGAGATAAACACTATTCAATCCTACCTTGAGTCGGCTATAGGTGTAAATCACGTTGAAATGGACTTGGAAGAAAATAAGGTCACTGTCAACTATGACCCAGACCTTACTGGTCCAAGATCTCTCATTAAAGGTGTACAAGAAGTTGGTCATGGATCATACAAGGCAAGCTTGTATATACCCCCTAAACAAAGAGAGACTGAGCAGCAGCATGAAATTAATACGTATAGAGATCAGTTCCTTTTAAGTTGCCTATTCTCAGTTCCAGTATTTATATTCTCCATGGTACTTCCAATGCTTCCTCCTTTTGGAAATTGGTTAGAATACAAGATCTGCAACATGTTTACTGTTGGGTTGCTTCTGAGATGGATTCTTTGCACACCAGTACAGTTCATTGTTGGTCGAAGGTAATGAGTTGCTTTTCATTTTTCCGGGTACAATATTAGCTACTTCTTGTGTTATTGGTCTTTTTGTCAAAGTTTTAGCATTTCCATTCCATAGAATTAGCATATACTGATTATAAACCATTCTTGCAGCATAATAATTCTTTGTCTCTTGATGTCTCTGTCAGGTTTTATACTGGATCATACCATGCATTGAGACGAAAATCTGCTAACATGGATGTTTTAGTTGCCATGGGCACCAATGCTGCATATTTTTACTCTGTTTATATAGCAATTAAAGATCTGAGCTCAGACACATTCGAAGGGCAAGATTTTTTTGAGACAAGTGCAATGTTGATATCCTTTATTCTATTAGGAAAGTATTTAGAGGTGGTGGCTAAAGGGAAAACATCAGATGCTTTAGCCAAGCTGACAGACCTTGCTCCTGATAGTGCTCGTTTGCTAACATTAGATGATGATGGAAATGTTGTCTCAGAGGTGGAAATCAGCACCCAACTAATACAAAGGAATGATATAATCAAGATCATTCCTGGGGAGAAGGTTCCCGTTGATGGCATTATCACTGATGGTCAAAGCTATGTGAATGAGAGTATGATCACAGGGGAGGCACAGCCTATTGCTAAAAAGCCTGGTGACAAGGTTTTTTTTTTTTTTGCCTCTTTTTTTTTAATGTGTACCAAACTGTATAAAATTCTGCATTTTTTAATTGAATTATCATGAGTAGGTTATTAGTGGAACTATGAATGAGAACGGATGTTTACTGGTCAAGGCCACTCATGTTGGGTCAGAGACTGCACTTTCTCAAATTGTTCAGCTTGTTGAAGCAGCTCAGCTTTCCAGAGCACCGGTTCAGAAAATTGCTGACCAGATTTCTCGTTTTTTTGTTCCTGCAGTAAGTTTCTGTTTCCTTCCTCAAATTTTGTTTATATCATTTTTATTTCTTTTTCATAAAGCTGATCAACTTCATTTCTTTTTCATTAGTTGAAAGGTTTATTTTCTTCATTTTTCCTTTCAAAACTTTAAAAACTTTCAAATTGTTGTTTGCAACTTGGAATGTATCAAATTGCTTTAACCATCCAGTTCTTTATGTAGGGTTGTCAGCTGGAGTTTGGAGGCCCTGAATTCTATAACATGAAAAATTTTGTTTTTGGTCTGGAGCTTTGTTAAAGATAATTGTAGACAGTTGACTTGTTTGTCACATGTTTTATTCATTTGAACCTTTAATTGATCTACTAGATTAAGCCAAAGTTATAAATTATATATTCTGCAGCATTAGAAAAAAAAATCAAAGAAAAAACTCTTTAGTACTTTTTGTGGTAGAATTTTATTCATTTGTGCACTTTTATGGACTTTAGAGATTAATTCAAAGAAGGAGCTGCTCATTTTGTTTTTCAAATGCTTGAGTTCCAAACAAGAAATTTCATACGCTGCTTACTGTTGTATAATAGTGAAATGATCTCAGAAAAAATATGCTGAATTCATAATTACTCTGTATGTGACAAGAAGTAGGGACTGACATTACTGATGGTCGTATTTATGATGACATGTTTTCTATATGACACACAACTGCATTCATACGGCTTGAAAATGAGGCCAACATGGCAAAATGAATTTGACAGGTACATCATGGTTAGGAAAGAGCAACCTTTTTCCTATTTTTAAAATATTTTTTCTTTGTTTCTAATAGTTGAGACTCACAAGTTGTGCTGTATATGTGCTTTTCGTTTTACTGCCCAATTTTTCCCTTACTCCATTTGCATTTATTAAAGTGGGCTGAAAGAGTATAGAACTTGTTCATCATGCAAGTTCTTATGTGATTCTAACTGTTCTATTTGTTACATAATGTTCTATTCTAATTGCTGACGAAATGTATCATGTTGTTTTTGGTCCAATATCAGATTGTTCTCACTGCATTCATTACTTGGTTGGGATGGTTGATACCTGGAGTTATTGGTATTTACCCTAAAAATTGGATTCCGGAAGGCATGGATAAATTTGAACTTGCACTGCAATTTGGTATTTCAGTGCTGGTGGTTGCTTGCCCATGCGCTTTAGGACTAGCAACCCCTACAGCAGTCATGGTTGCCACTGGGAAGGGTGCTTCACTCGGTGTGCTTATTAAGGGTGGAAATGCACTTGAGAAGGCACACAAGGTAAAACCATTTTTCTTTGGAAACAGCTAGAATAGAGCAGGATTGAAGTTGAGTTGATAATTCAGTATATATGAGTTTCACAATCATGATTGAGCAATCATTGGCAACTTGCTATATCACTTCCTGCAAAGTTTGTCTCTATTGATAATTATACTTGGTTGAAATCACATAAACCAAAATCAAAACTCAACACTGCTATTACAAGAATTGCAAATCCTTGACATTACAAAGTTGAGTGACAAATCATTTTTGAAAGTTATCTACTATAGGTTCGTTCCAAGATATTGGTTTTGCTGAGGAAAATAGCATTTATTACTTACCAAAGTATATTAACTCACCATTTGCTAAAAATGTAAATATCTTCAAAACAGCATCACCCTTTTCATTTTAATTTCTATGATTTGTTTTTTGTAGTTGAAGATCACTTCTTGTTAATTTCAAATAACCTTATCAGCATCAATACACTTCTATCACATTGTCATTTTTATCACAATAAAAGATGCCTTGTTCAGAAGTATTTTTTATTTCCTTATGGTTATGAGTCTAACAATAATACAAGGCAAATATAAGTCCTGGAACTTGTGTCATTTATGTCACAAGTTCCCTTGCAGATGACTGTTGTGACCTGAACTACCTTTTCCCCTGTATCCTATAGGTCAAAGCAATTGTGTTTGATAAGACAGGGACGTTGACAGTTGGGAAACCGGAGGTTGTAAGTGTTATGCTCTTTTCAAGTATGTCCATGGGAGACTTCTGCAATGTGGCTATTGCTGCGGAGGTACATGTCTATTTTCTGTTCTCTTCTGATTGTATTTAGTGAAGTTGCTACGAGAACAGATACACAAAAAGCTTGGTGAGAAATTTGGAGAGCCCTAATTGTACAGCTGGAACTTATTTTGTTATTTTTGGTTTCAAGGAAGTGGAAAGATTAAATCAAAGCTTATTTTGAATGAATATGCAATTCAATATATTAGATTAAATTTTAGCCATGACTTCTTGAAAGGTGCAACATTGTTTATTGCCACTGAATGACTTAAGCTAACTTCTTGAGCATTTTATCATTAAATTTTCAGGCAAACAGTGAACACCCTATAGCCAAAGCTTTCCTGGATTATGCTAGAAAGTTGCATCAGAAGATAGAACCTAACAATCAACCCAACAACCAACACCTAACAGAGGCAAGGGAATTTGAGGTGCACCCTGGCACTGGGGTGAGTGGAAAAGTTGGTGAAAAAATGGTCTTGGTTGGGAACAAGAGGCTTATGCGGACTTATAATGTCACGGTTGGTCCTGAAATTGAGGGCTATATTTCAGAAAACGAGCAACTGGCTCAAACATGTGTCTTAGTTGCCATTGATGGAAAGGTTGCTGGAGCTTTTGCAGTAACTGATCCAGTGAAGCCAGAAGCTAAGCATGTCATATCATATCTTCGCTCAATGGGCATCTCAAGCATCATGGTAACTGGTGATAACTGGGCTACTGCAACTGCCATAGCAAAGGAGGTTGGAATAGAGAATGTGGTTGCTGAGACAGATCCAGTGGGAAAAGCTGGTAGGATCAAAGATTTGCAGGTGAACTTCTTTCTTTTTCTCTTTTTTACATGGCTTGATTCTGTATGTAGCATCTGATTAAATGTTTTTTCTTGAATATGAGATGCAGATGAAAGGTTTGACTGTTGCTATGGTGGGAGATGGAATAAATGACTCACCTGCTTTAGTCGCAGCTGATGTAGGCATGGCAATTGGTGCAGGTACTGATGTAGCTATAGAAGCAGCCGATGTAGTTCTTATCAAAAGCAACTTGGAAGATGTAGTTACAGCAATAGACCTGTCCAAGAAGACCATTTCCCGCATTTGGCTTAACTATGTGTGGGCCCTTGGCTATAACATACTTGGTGTGCCAGTTGCTTCTGGAATCTTATATCCCTTCACTGGAATTCGGTTACCACCATGGCTAGCTGGTGCATGCATGGCTGCCTCCTCTCTTAGCGTAGTTTGTTCCTCTCTCATGTTGCAGTCTTATAGGAAGCCATTGGTAGTTCAAGATACAAAAGGACAAACTCATTGCTCCAAATCTACATGATGGGATATATTGGTAATTCATATGTAACCGTATAATGTCCTACTGTTCCCATATTCAAATGTAGAAGGTCCTTACCAGATCCCGGCTTCCGAACAGGTTGATGTTACTGCTAAAGATTTTCTTGCAATTAAATTTAACTTCACATGTTCTCCAAAATTGTGTACTTTTGGAATACCATTTAGTTATATGTCTTGTATAACTAGAATTGTAAAGTTCGTTGTTGGGGAAACTGGATCATTTCCAATGAGAAGATTGGCTTACCTAAAAGATTTATGGATGTAAAACTCTATTAGACGTCATGGACTGTTTCATGCCCTTTTTGCTTTAGAATGCTTAAATAATAACTAATGCATAGTACCGCTTAAAGTTTCAAGCATTTCAGCAGATGTGAGTCCAGAAGCATTTAGAAATCTATCTTCATTCTTAGTACTTGATAACTTGGGTAGCAAAGAAGAATGACCAAGAAGCACAAGGCTCCTTATCTGTCTCTCCTTTCTTCCCTTTATCAAGAACAATATAGAATTACTATTTTCAAGGTTAAAAATCTAAATCCAAGCCCAATTTAGAACAGGTTGAGCTTGGTCTCCTTTACTTCCTATTACATCTAATATATATATATATATATATATATTATAAAAATTTCTAAATTTTAGATTTTGTTTCAAGTGTAACTTAAATCGTCTATTCAATTTATATTTATTATTAAAATTTTAAATTTTTATAATATTAAATATATTTTAAATTTAAAATTAAATAATTTTTTAATATAATAATATTTTGAATCCATGCTTAAAAAATTATGCATAAAATCATAAATTCAACCCATAATCTAACTAACAAACAGATTTACTTCCTAATAAAGTTAAAAATTATATTCAATTATGGTCCATTTGCCTTTTTTTTTTTAATTTCCTTTGCTTGAATTTTGAAAACATTTATTAATCAAATATTAATATGAATATGAATTTAAAAACACTTATTTTCTTAATTTATTTTAATTAGTTTAATTGAATTAAATTTATTTAACTAACTTTTTAAGATTTAATTGATATAAAATTATATATTTTTCATATGATAGATAATATTATTATACTTAAAGTGTATGAGCTTATTTGGCAAGAGAAAAACAATTGAAATTAAAAAAATAATTTGTGATTTTTTAAATAACATTATAATTAACCATGATTTATAAGATTTTTTCTATTGTATTTTAGCTATAAATTAATTTCAAGCATAAATAATTAGATATATATCATTTTATCTTTCTTATAAATTTTAAAAATTTGAATAACTAATAATTTTTTAAATATATTTATTTGATAAATAACATAAAATTAAAAATTATCTTACATGTCATCATGAAGATAAATTTTTTTAGACAAATTATTTATGTTTATCTTATTAAATAGATAACAAATAACTATATTAAATGATAAGTAATTTTTAACTTGCTACATTACAAACTAAATCTCCTATAAAAAGGGTTTCAATTACAATTGAAAAATAATTGATTGAAAAATAATTAAAAGCAAATTAATAAAGTAAGATAATTCGTGTATTGTATAAGTAATAAACTAATTAGTTATAAATTCAAAAAATTAAGTTTTGATACGTCATTAAAAATTATTATGTCAATATACAAGAATTCATAATTTAATTATAATAGGTTGTCAAATTACTGAAAATTATAAAAAAATGAAAATGTTTGTAATTTAATGGACATCTACATGGATCCCTCTCCAATGGATTGATCCAATGAGTAAGCAATGTTCAAAGATTGTGCTACATTTCTCATGGTTTAGACTTTAGAGCTTGATTTTGAAACATCATCTACGTGAGTCAATGACTTCTTTCATATTTGGTATGCTAATTTTGTCCATAAGCAAATAAAATACCATCTCCAAAAGATTTAAGATTAATATTCATTTACATTTGTATTTGTGAAATGCAACATGACACTCTATCCCAGTTGAGCTCTTATTCTATTTGAACTAAAGTGTAATCCGAATTGAGTTGGTATGAAAAAGAAATCAATTTGATTTGAAATTTGTTATTTGAAATTTGATTCGAATTCGATTGAATTTTAAATTTTAAATTCAAGTTTAACTCGAAAAAGAATCAAATTATTAGAATTTACTTAATTAATCTTATATACTAAATAAAAAACAAGTTTGATTTTCATAATGGATTTTTAATTTGAATTTGAATTAATAAATTATATAAAATAATATTTTTTTATTTAAAATAATAAATATATATTAATTCGATTAGATTTACGAACTATTTGATTCAAATATCAAATTGTTCAAATTTTACTTGATAAATTAAGTTGCTTGAATTTAAATTCGATTCGATAATAATTAAATTAAATTTAAATTTTGTTTAAAATAAATTCAAATAACTTACGAATATAAATAAATCATTTATTCCTTTTAATCCAAAGCAATTAATATTAATCAGGATTTTGAGTTTGCCCCACTCAAATTGCAGCCCTATTCCTTTCTCATGAAAATCTATCACACTGTTATTTTTTTTTAATAGATATTAGACTGAATGCATAATCATTAAGATTAAAAATTTAATATTATATCAATAAATTTTGTTGGTTTAATTTGGTTTTATTAATAAGTGAATAATATATAATTTTTTTATTTTAAATATATTTTTTTAATCATAAAAATACATTTTAAAGAGCTTGTGATCTAAATTAACAAATTAAAATTTTAAACTAAAAAATCATTTTTTTTGTTATTTAACGATTTTTGAACGTAAAAGCTATTTTTTTCAAACTATAATACTACTAAGCTACGCGTATATTTGAAACATATCTCATAAGATATGTCTCAATTTATAAATAAAGAAAGTTTATTCGACTAAAAATACCAAATTCCCATCCTCTGTACTCTTTCAACTTACTCCCCCTCTTTCAGGCAAAAAAAAAAAAAAAAAAACTGTTACTTTTCGAGGAATTTCTCCATTGTTGATCATTCAAAAAAGGTAATCCTGAATTCCTCTTCTTCGGTACAATGATTAAAACCATTTGTTCAATTTTCTTAGCTTGCCCATTATTATTCAAGTGATCGTCAAACAGTACAAGAAGGTTTAAAAATCTCTCTTTTTGGATCGTGTTGAGGGTTTTAATTGATTTTATGGGTCTTTACTGAATTTGGGTTGTGATTGGATTTGGGGGTTGCACATACTCTTGTTAGTGGATTCAGTTGTTTTCCTTGTTTCTCAATCTCCCTTTTGTTTGGTTAGCAAGATGAAGAGGGAAATGTAAAAAATTTTAGAGGTTTATGGGTTTTCTCTGGTTGTTTTGTTTCTATCAGTGGGGATATAAACTTGGTCTGACTGAATATAACTAGTTGAATCGGGTTCAGTGAAGTTGGTTTTCTGTTTTATTGAGAGTTCAAGTACTTGATAAATATTGAAAATTTAACTTTGTTTTCGTGTGTTTTCCCTGCAAGAAAACGGTACATTAGGGGGTTTGGACTGTGGAGTTGATGGATAATTCGGGTTTGGGAGGTGGTTTTTTGTCTGGTCCTGATGGAAGGTTGTTTGACCTTGAGTCATCCGTTCACAGACAGCACCAGTCCCATTTAGGTCAACCTTCCATGATGCCACACAATCATATGATCATGACGACTGGCCTTGAAAATGAGCACCGTTCCATTGGATTAATGGAGGCAAAAGGCTCTAACCCTAAAGGCTGTTCAATGAATTTTGGTAAAGGGGCAGAAGTTAGTCCCATTATTACTATGACTAATGGAAGCATGAGTGAAGAAGATGAGCCAAGTTACAATGAAGATGGAAATGGTGAGAACTCCAATGGAGGTAAAGGCAAGAAAAGATCACCATGGCAGAGAATGAAATGGACAGATAATGTGGTTAGGCTTCTAATAGCTGTGGTTGCTTGTGTGGGTGATGATGGTATGATTGAGGGTGTGGAGGGGCTTCAGAGAAAATCTGGGATTGTGCAAAAGAAGGGCAAGTGGAAAACAGTGTCAAAGATAATGATTAGTAAAGGTTGTCATGTTTCACCTCAACAGTGTGAGGATAAATTTAATGACTTGAACAAGAGATATAAGAAATTGAATGATATTCTTGGGAGAGGAACTAGTTGTAGAGTGGTTGAGAACCCTTCTTTAATGGACTCTATGCCTCACCTCTCAGCTAAGGCAAAGGATGACGTAAAGAAAATATTGAGTTCAAAACATTTATTTTACCAGGAAATGTGTGCTTACCATAATGGACAGAGGATACCTAATTGCCAGGATCTTGATCTGCTGGGATGTTCTATTCCTCTTGAGAGATGCTTGAAAGACAACAATGGGTCGGATGAGGAAGAAGATGAGGGAAATGATGACAGTGAGGATGATGATGAAATAGACAAAGAAGATGATAATAATGCTGTTTGTGAGGAAGAAGGAATCGGTGAGCTCCATGAAAGGAAGAAGGCAAGTGCAGAGGAAGGCCATTTCTGGTCAGAATCTGCTGGAAAGGATAGTTTCAAGGTGGAGATGGCTGGGATATTTCAAGACCCAGCAAGGTCATCATTGGAGCGAAAGGAATGGATTAAGAGACAGATGCTGCAACTTCAGGAGGAAAGAGTGAACTTGCAGGCAGAAGCTTTTGATCTTGAAAAACAACGTTTTAAATGGCTGAGGTACTGCAACAAGAAAGACCGAGAACTAGAGAGTTTAAGGTTGGAGAATGAAAGAATGAGGCTTGAGAATGAGCAGAGGATATTGCAACTGAGGCAAAGAGAATTGGAAGTAGGTTACAGGAGGTCTGATGCATCCTTAGACCCCACTTCACTTGGCATTGACAGACTGCAAAGCAGAGATCAGATTGATATGGGCTGGCATCAATAGCTCATGCAAAGAGTTGGCAGTTTTCTGCTGTCTCTCGTATCACATTTAAATCCATTCAGCTATAAGACTTATATAGCTGAAGCATACGAGGCAGGCTTACTTTTTTTACCTTGCAAATAAGAAAGGAGCACATTAATCTTGTGAGATAATGTAGTTTGAGATCTAATTATTAACAAATATATCTTTTATATCTTTTTCCCCATTCGTTTTTCCTAACGAACTTGATACTTTCTTTCCTGATCTTCTCTTCATATACAGACCATCAAATAACTCCTGTAGCCATTCTTGTTGAAGAGGACTTCATTGTGTCATTTCCCTTCGAGAATATTGTCCTTAGAAGCCAAGGTAGAAAGAAAGCACGCCATGCATCTGTACTTGCCTCAGTTAATTCTTTTTTCTTTTCCTCATATTTATTATACAGTGGTTTCTATAATTAATCTTAAGTAATTGTGTGTACACTATGATTGTTTTACCTTTTTGTTTGCATTTAAATGCTCCGGAATAGGCGTGCATGGAATGTCAAACATGTTTTGATGTTTGTGCAACAAAATGTCTCCTGTATATGCATGCCTGCAGACATGGTTGTGCCCTGTGCCAAATATTGCTTGAAGATGATTGACGTTAAGAGCAAGATGTGCTTTTGCTGTGAAAAAGTTCTTTGACATAGAAAAATGGAGGGAAGAAAGAAAAATAGTGGAAAAGGAAAAAGTTTAGTAAAATTATAAATGAAAGTTGTTAATTTAGTTAAATGAGTGTTTTTTTTTTTTTAACTTTTGGAAGGATTGGATTTCCAAGCAATAGAAAATTTAGAAATTAATTTATTTCCTTTCTGTTTTCTTATTTTTCCCATAGGAGAGAATGGAAAGAAAGGAAGAAACTGTTAGGGGCCTATTAATCAAGATACAACTTATTCTCTCTCTCAAATTTCTTCTGCTGTTTTTTCTACTTGTTTCCCATCTCTGGTTTTTCTTCTGTCTTCTTTGTTCTTTCTTTCTTCCACAAAATTGCTGTTAATCATTGATTAATCACATGATATAAAAAGATCTTTTTGATGCCAAGCACCAGTTTCTTTTTTTTTTTTTTTACACACTACTCACAATGAATCTAATTCAATAATTAAATTCCCAAAATTGGATCTAAAACATTCTAAGGCATCACTTAGACCAAACTTGATTCATTAATATGTTACTTTTAATATGGTTAGGATGATTTCATTAAAAAAAATTATAATTAATACATTCCTTTGGGTACATAATCTCCTTTTGAATTTAATGAAAATCGAACATTAAATGAACAAAATATTCTTACAAATAATATTCTAAAATCGTAACCAATATATAAATGTATCAGTTAACCCGTTGACCGGAACCTTAAGAAAAGTAAAAGCGCGCAAATAATGGTCAAAATAGTTTTTGGTTATTTAGTTATAAACGAGAAATAGCTGCCAAATTGAACTATTCTAAAAAAAAAAAAAAAAAATCAAATGTGAAAGCCAAATTGTAAATGAGAAAGAGGAGTTTTGAACACTGTAGCATTCACATTGCATACCAACCAAAGATAAAGTGAACAGCTTTGCGTCTTGCGATTGCTTGTCAAAATTGTTCATCAGGGATCATAAAATAAAATTCCAAGCAAAGCTATGGACCCACCCCCAATACAATATAGATATAAATTATTCCATTTTATTGCTCAATGCCAACTTTCCTTAATAATCTATTTTTTATATGTATTTAAATTTTGTCTAAATTTAATCCTCTTTTGGATTGTTTTAAGAGTATATTCTCTCGGTAACACGAAAAAGAAACTCTTCTTCTCCTTATAAGCTAGATTAATCTCTTGTGGGTTAATAATTTATTATAAAATTAGTATCATGAATTATTTTTAAATTATAATAAAATATTAACGTGATAATTGAATTTTAAAAATTTTTTATATGATACATGAATTATGAATTTAATAATTAATGTGATACTTACTCTAATATAACTAATTTCAAATATCACACTAATTAATAGATTTATAATTTAAATAAAACATTAAAAAATTTTTAAATTTTAAAATCATATTAAATATTTTATTATAATTTAAAAATCATCCTTAACATTAATCCTCTATTATATATAACTGCTGCCTAATCCAATTAAAAAAGTTTTTCTTATCAACGTTTTATTTACATGCCTTTCCTATCATAAAGGGGAGGTTCATTTGTATATATATTTTTAAAATATACATAAATGAGATTCAAGGAAAGATCAGGATTTAGGTCTCGAGTCTTCTATTAAATAGGGAAAGGATATAGCTTATAAGTATTTCAATAGTGTATTGGTTCCATCAAAAAAATTTGCTAAAATTCATGTTTTTAAGTGATAAATCCTTATATAATTTTTTATTGTACTTGATTAATTGTAGGATTACAATATAAATAATGATAGATGAAATGTTCCCTAAATAATGATAATAGTGGTTAAATCAAGTTTTCCTTACAAAATAAAAGACCAAATATTCCATGAATGTACACGAAAATTTCACCATAAATTTTAGATTGGATATTCAACTTGACACCTTACAGCAATTTAAAAGAGACTTCTTTGTATTTATTTTTTTATCATTAATTGTTATTGTAATTATAAGAACAACTTCCACATCATAAAGTTTTTTTTTTTTTTTACAAAGAACTTTTCATACCATTTGAATTTTTACATTTTATGAGATCAAATATCCTAAAAGACAAATTTGACACTATTACTTGAAAAAGAATTTGAAAGAATTTAATGGTTAAAGACAAGCATTAAACAATATCCTAAGTAAACAATCAAAATAATGAAATAAATCCAAAATAAAATGATTTCACTTTGATTAAGACTTAAGAGATCATATTTAGCATTTAGATACATATTTAAATTTTTTTTTTTTTTTTACTTTATTTCATTCCATAAACTTTCATTGTTCTTTCAATAAAATTAAAAAAAAAAAAAAAAAACTTCATGGTTCCTAGTATGCAAGTATTTGTGTAGATAATATGTAAATATATTCACTCTTTTCATTAATAAAAAAATACCATAGTTAAATCATAATTGCATCATATTAAAAGTATATGAATTGAAGATTTTAAATTTCATCATAATTCTATGCTATAATAAATAATTTGATTTGGACAATTTCAAATATAGAAAAAAAAATCAAATATTCTTTTGAAAAATGATAATCAAAGGATTTAAGGAAAGTACATTCTCATTAAAAGGCTATCCCAATTGCACTTCTTCAACACACATATAAAAGCTTCCCATCGTTCTATCTAGTAAGCCTTCGTAAACCATAACCAACAGCTCTGTCTACATAAAAGTCTGTGTCCAAACTCCTCCATTTCATTTTCCCTTCCGTAGTTCTCTCTTGTCTGACTCTTTCCACATTTCAAGGTTGGCTTTTTATCTCTTTCTTTCTTTTCTTGTATTTCATTTTCCTTAGAAAGCTGCTAGCTTTTCTCTGCCATTTACATCATTATGTAATGTGGGATTGTTTCACTGATAAGTTTTTTTTTTTTTTCTTTGGGTTTAATGGGTGTGCTGTTTTCATTTCGGCTTACATTTTGCTCTTGTATTTGAACTCTTGTTTCTACTTCTTGTAAAACCCATTTCAGGCCTCTTTTACAGTTCAGTCAGTTTTTAGTCTGATATACATCTTTTTACCTGTATAATGTATTTGTTTGGTTATTTTTAAGTATTTTTATTGTGTATGTCTTCTGTTGGATCTGGGTCTGATTGAAACTGATATATATGTTTTGTGTTTCACTTGGATGGAGGGTTATTAACTGTTTCATGATTTCCAGTTGTGTCTTTTTCTGGTGTCATTTATATCTAATTATAGTAGGGAGGTTGATTTATTGGGTTATTTTTCTTTTTGAAATTTATTGGGTTATTTTTCAGATCAAATAAACATGTGATCTTTTCTTTGAACAAAAAAGTTGCTATCTTGAATGAAAACTATATAAATTTTCTATTCAAGCCTTTGGCAGTTGGTTTGGTTTGAATTGGTAGGAGTAGCTTTTAACTTTTAAGGGATGCAGCATGGTTTCAATTTCATTGCAGACCAGAATTTGTGCATTCATAGTATACTAATTTTGGTGCTTTTGGTGGACAAGCAGCTTGGCTTAAGATCTCTATGATGAGTTAAGTCTAATCATTAGTCAGAACTTTACTCTCAATCTGTCCTCATGGATCATTTTACATATTATTTAGATTTACGTAATTTTATAGATTAAACATTGATCTCATCAAAAGACTAAATTGATTTTTTTCCTCAAACACCATTTCCTTGCTAATTGTTCCTATTTTAATCCCAATCCATTCTTATGAGTATGTGACATACTAGTTGGTTTGCTTTTCTTAAGTGCATGAATTTTAATGGTTAAGCTTATCAGGGATTTGCTACATCTGTTGGTTTCATATCCTCTCTTTTCTAGTGTTTTTTTCTCTCATATTTGAGCATTTTTCATTTATTATTTTAAAATTTTTGAGCTGAAATATTCATGTTGCCATTGCCCTTATGTTTCAAGGTGGATGGTGTTGTGTAAATTAATAAGTGATAATAAAGAGGAAAGTTTTGGATAGTGCAACCATGCAAAATGAAGCTTAATGGCAAGAAAAGCCTATATTTTGTGAGCTGGGGGGACAAATGTTCATTCACTTGAACTAGTTTTTATTCCAATTGACTTTGCGTACATCTGGAACCTAAGTGGGTTCTTGTTGTATAGTGCCAGATATTGTTTCTGTTTCTTTTGTGTATGCTTGCTCTATCAACTGCTTTATGCCCAAATGGTGTTTAACAGTTTTGCTGTTATAATTTTATATATCTTCTCAATTTTGTGGTTTCACGATTTGAGGCATCAGGGTCATGTTTTTTTTTTCTCCAGCTCATTATAATCATAATATTTGGTTTCTTGTGTAGGTTATTTTCTGTGTTATGGTTGATAGGCACCATCATCCTTCTGTCATGCAAAAGGAAAAGAACCTCCCACCAACTGTAACAACACCCATGCCTTCTTTCTCAATAACCCATTTCTCTCGATCCTACAAAGATGCAAATCCTTACTCCAACTGAAACAATCCAAACCCAAATGATCATTAAAGGCTTAATTTCAGATTGGTTCTTTTCCAGCCGCCTTATCGCCTTTTGTGCCTTATCAGAAGACAAAAATCTTGATCATTGCATTAAAAGTTTGTACGATTTGCAAAACCCCAATTTTTTTTCAGGGAATGTTACTATCAGAGGCTGTGCAGCGAGTGAAAACCCCAAAGAAGCCATTTTTGTTTATAAGCAAATGCTTAGAAATAATGGGTGTATTAGGCCGGATAATTATACTTACCCTTCTTTGCTTAAAGCTTGTTCCTTTTTAATATTGAATTATTTGGGTTTTGAAATTCTCGGTCATGTTTTGAAATTGGGTTTTGATGCAAACATTTATGTTCACAATGGTGTAATCTAGGTTTTTATTTCAACTGGTGAATTGGAATCCGCATCTAAGGTGTTTGATGAAAGTTGAGGTAGAAATTTGGTTTCTTGAAATTATTTGATTAACGGCTATGTTAGGTGTGGAAGAGCAAAGAAGGCAATTGGGGTTTATAGGAAAATGCAGGAGGAGGAAGTTGAGCCAGATGAGGTGACGATGATTGGGTAGTTTCTTCGTGTGCACAGTTGGAAGATTTGAAACTTGGGAGAGATTTTCATAAGTTTATTGAAGAGTGTGGATTGAATTTGACAATTCCATTAGCTAATGCACTCATGGACATGTATGTTAAGTGTGGGAGTCTTGATGTAGCACAAAGGATATTTGATAATATGGAGAAGAAAACGATTATTTCCTGTACTACAATGGTCGTTGGATATGCTAGATTAGCGCTTTTGGATGCTGCTTGGAAGCTTTTTGATGGGATCCTCGAGAAGGACATTGTACCGTGGAGTGCGATGATTGGTGGTTATGTTCAAGCCAAGTGCACTAAGGAGGCTTTGGCTTTGTTTCATGAAATGCGGGCTGGTGGTATAAAGCCTGATGAGGTGACCATGGTTTATTGTTTATTGCTTGCTCACAACTTGGAGCTCTTGACGTCGGAATTTGGATTCATCATTATACTGAAAAACACAAACTTTATTTGAATGTTGCGTTTGGGACTGCTCTAGTTGACCTCTATGCTAAGTGTGGGAACATCACAAAGGCCCTTCAGGTTTTCAATGAGATGCCATCTGGAAATTCTGACTTGGACATCAATTATTGGAGGTTTGGTGCCTAATGGAAATGCACATGATGCCCTATCTTATTTCTCAGAGATGATTGAAGTGGGGTTGAGGCCAGATTAGCTTACCTTTCTTGGAGTTTTGTCAGCTTGCTGTCATGGTGGTTTGGTGGAAGAGGGTTGTAAATATTTTACCCAGATGACGTCTGAGTTCGGGCTGTCCCCTCACCTTAAGCACTATTCATGTATGGTGGACCTTCTTGGTAGGGCTGGGCTTTTAGACGAAGCTGAAGAGCCTGTCAAGAGCATGGCAATTGAACCTGACGCTGTCGTGTGGGGAGCATTATTCTTTGCATGCCGGATGCATGGAAACTTTTTAATGGGAGAAAGAGTTGCTTTAAAACTTCTAGAAATGGACCCTCATGATAGTGGCATTTATGTACTGCTTGCCTATATGTATGGGGATGCAAATATGTGAGAGGAAGCAGGGAAGGTTAGGAAGATGATGAGAGAGAGAGAGGAGTAGAGAAGATCCCTGGTTTTAGCTCAATTGACGTCAATGGCACTGTTTATGAGTTCATTGTTAGAGATAAGTCTCATTCTAAATCTGAACAGATTTATGATTGCATAATTCAGCTAACACGACAATTGGAAATTGCTGAATTTCCATATGGTCTTCCTAAATATTAAAATGACTTTCTCTTGGGCTTGGAACTTGAAACCCAACAGTCTAATTCAAAGGAAATTATTGAACGAAGGCTTTACCATATCAGAGGAATTGTAATAATTGGTTGTTTCAATTGCTCTGTGGTTTTCAAGACTCAGTGGCAGAATGCTTGCCAATCAGGTATTTTGCCATTGAGCAAATATATGATTGTTAGAGCAGCTTTTCTTGCCTTTGGAATGGTTCTATTATTCAATATTCCAAGATTAAATCCAAAATTGGATGAAATCTGATCAGGATACTGCACATTTTTTCCATGATCTATCTAAATCCGAAGGGGTTTAGTACTGTAGGGTGACAGATTCAAGAAGGTATTCTCTTTTTTACACGATGTGCTTTAAGTGTTTAAAGTTTCCCAGGCTTCGAGCACTGATAATCTATCTTGTCATCATTGTGTTTATGGGATTCATGACAGAGCATGCTTATGAAATTATTAGAGCAACCAGGAATCAACACTATTATGTGGTTTAATATTTCATAATTTCTATCATGGCATTGCAATAACATGTAGGACTGGAGGCGGCTTGACATGGAGTTTAAGCAAAAAGATAAATACAATGATCAAAGATTGTTGATATTGTGTTCACAGAAAGTGAGGCACTAAACACAAAAAGGTAAAGACATGGAACTGGGGGTGCAATCAAGCCATGCCGGCATGTTATCAAAGCCCTCTTCATGAATAATTTGATAACCTTTCATGTTAGCAACACAAATTGGCTACGTAGGCAAATAAGACTATTCATTGAAACATTGGATTGGATTTGAGAAACTTTTTATTTCATTTCTGAGTACACAAAATAAAATTGTGGGTTTGTTGTCAACTTTAAAAGGTGGTGAAGACAGAGGTCAAGCAGTTGCCCAGGATTGGCTTCTGATTATATGCTCAAGTCTGTGAAGCACTTTCTTCTGATTGGTGTAGACTTGCACCAGCTGAGTTGAGTATATAAATATAAATATATATATATATATATATATTCCATTTTCTCTATCTAGTTCTTTTAATTAGGATGCATAACACATTTTTGGACCCTTGTAGGAACTGATGCATTGCAGTCCATCGATAGAATAAAGTTTATTATATTGGAAATGATTGAAAAGCCAAAATTTATTCTTGAACTGATGCATAAAAGCCTGTTTATATGACTAGGTCTCTGTACAGAAGCCAGAATTGAGGAATGTTTTTATTTCCGCTCAAGAAAATGATGTTGCTTGCATCTTCATGGTATTTGAGACAATTTCTATTTACTGCCACCAGCAGAGTCAGAATTGACACTAATCTTGCTTCATGGTCTTTCAGGACAATTTCAAGTTATTGCTACCATATTTTAAAGAGAAAACAACATAAACAATATGTAGTTTGACATCTTGAGATTGGAAATACATGTTTTGATGAGTTTGGTTTTACTGTTGGGATTCTTTTTGATTTTGCTGACAAGTGTACAGACAAAAGGAATGTAGGAATAGAATGATTCGTCCTTGCTTGCACGCTATGTTTTGATGGGTTTCACTGTCTCTCACTTATAATTCATTTCTGCTTCTTCGCCATCTCTCTCTCTCTCCCACATGCCTTACAGCTTTTGCTCTCTTTTATCTTGGCAGTGATTGCATCAGCCTATTGGCTTTGGTAGATTGTGTTCTGAGTCCAACTGGAAAAGTTATTGGACAACAAAATTATTGGTATGCATGCAGCACTACCTTTTCTTGTGGGCCTGCCTGCTTGCTTAGTCATATGGATGAAGAAGCCATCTAACATTCTTTCAAAAGAATTGGGAAAGGCAAACTTCTTGTTTTTATTGGTTTTTATTTTTTCAATAGGAAATTGTTTCTTAATACAGATGAAGTGATTGCCTTGATATTGTAATGAGGATTAAAGTTTACTACTCTAAATTGAAATCTTCGAGTTTAAATCTTGAATTGAAAAAAAGTAATTCTATGTCTAAAAAATTTTTAAATCATTACATATTAGTGTACCTAAAAAAAAAAGAAAGATAGGTAAGAAAGACTTCTTCATAGGATTATCGCAATTATAAATGTTAAGATAAAAGTAAATCTATATAATTAATAATAATGTGATTTGTTGATAGAACATTAGATGCTTAAATTTTTTGGTGTAGTTTGAGAATAAAGATAAAAAATTGTAAATGTTAATATTTTAATTTTAAATCTGTTTAATATTATGGATTGAATTAAATTTTATTTTTAGATTCTTAATTTTAATAATCAAAATTTAATCTTGACAACATTATCTACCAAAAAAAAAAAAAAAGATAGATCCACATGCATTGATCACGGTTTCTTACTTAGGTGACCAAACTCAAGTGTTACACAGCATTAAAAGGAAAACACCCAAAAGTTTGATAGCCATTTTTAGGATATCTTGAACTAGCAGACTTGTTGCATATCAATGTAAATAGAATAATTTTGACTCATTTTTTCGGATGCAGCTTCATTTATTATTTTAAGACTACAATCTCTTTTATAAAAAGTTGATAAAACATATGTAAAAAATTCCTTCTCTTTGCGCACATGGTAGGAAACCTAATACTATGCTAACCAGGCCTGGCATGACATAGGAATAAATTTCTTTGCTGAAATTTTGATTCTCAATTCTGGGTTGAGTTCTTTTGCAGGCCAACAACAATGTAGGTCCCATTTCAGTAAATTCCAAAAAGTGTTGTATGATTTGATTCTTTTTATGCTGTTTCTTATTTTGTTTTTCATAATAAAGAATAGGTGCTTAGAATTTTTGAGATTATGAACTTTAACGGGCTTGTTTTCATGTTTATCTTCACAACATCGTGTACTGCTACTATACTTCCAATTTTTTTTTTTTTTCTGGTATTCCAAGTTGAAAAATATTGCTTTACCAATTGGCATAGAAATGGCTAGAAAACAGCAAAAAAGATTAAAACATGAAAACTATTCATCGATATTTATATGTTTTAATTATAATTCGTATTGATATTTATAAAAAAAAAATTGTAGCATTTATGAGAATTCTATATTAATGAATTTTTTAAAAAACATCGTAATTATTTTAAGTTAATGTTTATAAACTTTCATTAATATAAAATTAAATTTGATAATTTAAAATAGAATATAATTATACGGTAAAAAATGATACTAAAAATATGAATGTGATATGTATTAAAATTTTAACAAAAATTATATATGAATTTAATAAAAATAAAAAAATTTACTTTGTGTTTTTTTATATTATACAAATTTGATAAGTAATTTTTATATAAAATATAATATGAATATATAAATTATTAATATTTTATGCTATATAAATACAAAAATTATAAAATCTACACAAAACAAAAGTTCGATGCAACCAATGAATTAAGAAAAGGAATGAATAACCATAAACAAATGTTACCTCCACATTTTATCTACTACTTTGATATTACAGGTAAGCCAAAAACCCTGTATTTTTGGACAAAAGAAGTGTGTTCTATTAAAGGTTGATTCTTAACCAACCTCAACCGACGCCAACCTACTCAAGGGAGCATCAGATGGTTTTGGTGATCTCTCTTTTCCAACCAAATCACATGCTTCATTTTTCTGCTCACCATCCAACCGCTAACTAGGAACCCCCCTGGCAACTGTAATAGGATCTGGCCTGAAAATGGGGTCCATGGGTTCAATTTTGGTAAGCCTAACTTCAAAAATCAAAGTCCTTTCATGATTTTGGTTCAAACTCTCTTCTTTTTGGGGTTTACAATTCCTTTTTCTTGGATTAAAGTAGAAGCCTAGAATTGGCAACTTAATCACGAACAAAAATCATATGTTTTCTCACCTAATTTGAGAGACTTGATAATTTTATATATAATACAATAATGTTATCATATCATATATATATATCATATATCATATTATATTACAATATATATAAAAAAATCAATAAGATTTGTTTATGTAAATGTCTAAGTGAATAACTTATATTATTGACATATATAATATTTTTAAATAAGTTTATTCAATCAATTATTTAATTTTTAAAAATTTTAAAGTTTCAAAATTTACATTTGTCAAAATTTTTCAAAATATATAAGATGTGTCTTAATTTAAATCTAATAAAATATATCTTCTCATACTTCACTCTTATTCAATTCAAATAGTTTTTAAAGATTAAATATTTAAATCTTAAGAATCATAAAAAATTATATACCGTCTAAATCAATATTCACATAAATTTAAATAAATAAAGTTTGTAATTGAATCATTGTTATTTATCCATTTTTTGTCTTTATTTTCCTATAATTTAAAATAAAAAATATTTTATTTCCAATTTAAAATTACACATATATCTAAATTTATATACTAATCTCTTTTATCTTAATTTAAAATTAAATCTAGATAAACTACATTTTTAAAATTTTAAAATTTTTTAAAATTAAATAATTATCAAATATATTTATAATTTCTTCTCACAATCATTTTTTTTTTTTATAAAAGTTTGACATGGTAAAATTTTAAAATTAAATATAAAAGTCTTCCATGATATATCATATGTGTAAATCTTAATTTTTATATTAAAATAATATATACTTTTAAAAGTATATGTAATTGTGAACAATAAATTAATTTTCTCATTGATATTTGCATATAATTTTACTTTCAAAATTTAAAACTTTCATATTATTTATTTAGATTCTTTCATAATAATTTATATATAAACGGTTTTTGTAATTTGAAACTACAAATTATAAGTGATTATGAATATTTTTATTTATCTATATATAATAAAAATTAGTATAAATTAAAATTTTAAATTATTTAAAATATAATAAAAAACTTTGTGCATGGCATTGATAAAAAAATTAATATAAAAATTATACATAAATTTAATAAACATTAAAAATTAAAAATTATATTTCGTATTTAATATATAAACAAATTATGATATAATATAAAAATAATAAAAAATAATATAATTCAAAATTTTGATAAAATTATATATAAATTTGATAAAACTTAAAAAATATATTTCATATTTAATATATTAACATAAATTAAAATACAATAATTTTTATTAGTTATATATTTAATACAAAATAAATAGAATACTTAAATTATCTCTAAATTGAGATATTATTGTGTAAAGCTTTATCTAAAAGAAAAAGATTTGAATCATGTGGGATGAAATCAGTGATGGAAAAAGTTGCGTACCACAATAATTTTGGGATTTGGTTCCATTTTATAATTATAAAAGTAGTTTTACGTAGCGACAGCACATATTTTTGGTTTCAACATGTGATCAAATACTGCCAAGTGCCAAGAAATCATTTTCTTCCCATCACCCACCATAAAAATTAATGCATAATGACGTTGGTACTTGAGATTTAAAGAAAAAAAATGGAGTAATTAATTTTTATTTTTAATTTTAATAAAAATATTAATCGGATCCATCTAAAGTAGGATTGAATAAGTATATGTTTTTATGGACGTGAAAATAAAAATAAAGAATATTTAAATTTTTATAAAATAGCGAATATATTTTATTTTAATGTAATAAAATAAATTTAATATTTATTCTATCCCATTTTATATGTTTCTTTTGACTTTTTTGTCAAACAAATTAAATTTTGATTATTATTTTGAAAATTATTATATTAAATTAAAAACTTTTATAAATATATTTTGAAAATTTTAAAATTCAAACTTTACAAAATTTATTTTAAAAATTTTAATTTTATGATTTTAATAAAAATGTGATCAAAATTGAATTGATTTGACAAAAAAAATCAACAGAAGACATATGAAATGGGATGTAACGAGCATTATTTTTTTATATTTTATTTATTTTTAATATAAAATGAATAGATATAAGTACGTTTCTCAGGACCAATTTAATGCGCTTCTCGGGGGTTGTACAGTAAAGAGAAAAGAGGGGGGAAAATCAAGGAGGGAAGTAAGTAGAGGCATTAAATTATCTTATCTGATACCGCCAGACACGCCATCATTTATCATCTAACGGAGTTAAGAGTGTTCCTGAAACTACAGCGTAAAGGCGCCATATAACCAAAAAATTTGATTTCTTCTAATATAATTAATTAAAAACAAAATAAAAATGAAAAAAAAGAGAGAAAGAGAGAGTTGTTTGTTTAAAAGCGATGAATGTGGGTTCTTTAATCTCCTCATTATTTCCCAAAGAATCTCTTCTCTTCTCCCTTTATTTACTTTCCTTTTCTTTTCAATATTTTGTATTTAAATATTGTTACTTTTAATATTTAATCGGATTTTATATTTCACTCGCCTCTTTTATCTCTCTCTATTGATCCCTTCAATCCATTTCTCACTCTCCCATTTTTCAGTTTTCCCGAAAAAATCTCGCATTTTCTCACCTGGAGATCCGAAATTAGTATAATGACGTAGTTTTAAGTTTTTTTTATCTCTGTCGTTTTTCTGTTTGGTTGCGGAGAGAATTCAGGGTAAAAGTAACCGGAAAGCAAGCTTGTCAGTAGATTACTCATAGATCTGCTCAGACTAAGCTTAACAGTAATTTTCTTCTCTTTCTTCCTCATTTTCCTGCATTCTATGTAGCCGAACGGAAAATCAATCAATTTGTTTTTCACATTGTCATTTACTTGAAAATCTGCTAACACGTAGCCCGTTTTGTTGCAGTAACTCATCTTTTCACATAACTTGTTCTTCTAGAGATTATTAAAATTTGCTTATAGTTTAATTTTTAATCTTTCTTTATTGCATTGCTATATAAATCTTTCTTGAATGCTAGAATACTCAAATTCTAGCAGTTAGTGAAAATTTTGAGTAGATCAGGTTTGCATCTGGATTTTTTTTTATAATTTTAATTTTATATGTTGTTTCTATTACTATTACAATTTTGAAATGTAAATGTTTATGGCTTTTGGTATTTTTTGTGTTTGTAGATTAGTTGGATTTTTGGAAATGAGTTGGAATCCATACATGGAAGTTCAATACATCAACAGTAGCTACCCTTATAATAGCGCTGGGAGCTTTATGGAATATTTCGAAGGTCTTACTTATCAACATGTCAATTTCATTTTCGATGGTGCTTCCCATGTTCAGGTACCATTTATTATCAAAATTGTGTCTTTTGAATTTACTGAAATGATTTCCTTTAAGGTCTATGCATGTTCGAGAATAATCAGTTGAAACCTATGCCCATTTTTTGGAAAGTTGATTGTAATTGATCCATTGGTGTGTTGAGGTATCTGTTTCTTAGCTTGCAAGAATGTGTGTCTCTGGGACTGGGAGTGTTTGAAGGATTTGGTTCATATCTTTTGCATGTATATTAGATGCTTTATTGTAAATGAATTGCTGCAATTTGTCACAGCCAAAAATGGATTTTCTGTCTGCAGGAGAGTGTGTACCCATCGATGACTACGAGCTTTTACAAGTTTGGATTATCTGATTCTGGAAATACTTCATATTATGACCATGGTCATAGTTACGAGGTGAGTAACTATGAACTAGGCGTTGATGAATATAGAAGGGCATCAGAGAATTCCTCATCAACGAGCAATGAACAGACTGCAGCAATAAATATGGAATATGAAGGAAATGCAAATGCAACCTCAGGTGAAAACCCAGTAGATTGTAAGTTTTCAGTTCTGTTTTGGTGTTTAGTTTCAAATTTGTTTTTGAAGTTATCAAATGTAATGATAAGAAGGTTTATGGTGATGTCTAAATTGTGACATGTTGAAATTTACAATTAGGCCAAACATTATGTCAATCACATGTTTCAACATGGTTAAACTGTTAAAATACCCTTAATAAATCACTAATAACTAGCTCTTTCCATCTCAAGATTGCTTGTGCTAACTAGTGTTGGATAATATGATGAATTAAATTTCTCCATAGGACTTTAATTTTCTATTATGATCAATGAATTGTCAAATTGTTTCACAACTTTGTGCTTTTCCCTAGTTTTTATGATTGGATGCCTTGGTTTCTAAGAATCAAGTTCTTGACTCCCAGATTACCCAGCTTCTCTGTTTTGGTGGATTTTAAACTTTAAACCACTAATGATTGAAGACAAAATTGAGAATTCAGTGACCTTCATGGTTAGTTTGTGTTTATATTTCCTTTGATCCTAAAAAAAGGGCCCAGTCTAGGAGATACAAAATTTTCAAAGCTATCCAAAAAGTTCGTTTTTCCTTGGTGATAGTTTTTGACTTTTTGCCAAGATGGACAATATAGAGTTGGCTGTCTTTTACTTTTGAGGTGTCATTTCCTCCTTTTTGATCATGAAGTAGAATGTATTCTTCTGTATCACCAGGCTGGTCTTAAAGTGATCATCAAACCTGTAATACAGCAATAACTGAGAGTTCTCAATCGCAATAACATTGGTTTACTGGTTTCTCATCCCCCTCCCTAATGCTTCTTCAGGATCCTTCTTTAATATTTTTTCCTAGTACAAAAACCGACTTACAATGTTCTCATGAGATGTGTTTTTCCTACCTGGAGGAGTTGCTGGGTTCAGCTGGTCAACTTCTTAGCTAGTATGGTTTTTAGACTAGCTGTGTTAGAATCTTGCAATACAACAGTGGTCCTGGTCCTGACTAGCACGTGCTGTATCACTGAGAAACCATGACTAAGACCTGGTCCACAACCACTCAAGCAGTCAAGTCTTATTATGTTCTCAAGCAAGTTCCTTGCCTTCATTCCCTACAGAGAGACAATTACTTTGCCACATATAGCAAGACTGATCTTGACTTGTGTCTGCTGTAGAAAAATCAAGACTAATTGACTTGAAGTTCTCAAGCCTCATCCAATTGAAATTTGAGCTTGTTTACTAAAGCTTGAATCTTGAATTTTGAGCTTTTGTTGCAATCTGAGTTCAAATACCTCTAAGTTTGGTATAGCATGGCTTTCACGCCAGCCTAGCTAACTTAATCGGTGCATCAACAGAAACAACAGCTACTTATGAGTATGCTCTCAAGTGCATGTCTTTTGCCATGAGGTGCATAGTTGTTCAAAAAATTGATTGACCAAGATGAAGTTATGTGGCTTACTTGAATTAGTTTGTATGATTTGTTAAAACAGAAGTTGGTTTTGTGGTACTTTATTAATATAAAAATTCTCTAATTATGTAAATTAATCACAAAATTCACTATCATTAGTTGGATGGCACCTATTCTTACTTAAAACAATATTTATCTGGGATTTTTTGAAAAATTTTCCCCAATCCAATGCCCTTTTTTTTTTTTTTTTTTGACTTTATAGGTCCACGGAGACAACATAATGCTCATGATTACCAGGTCTCTCTCTCTCTCTCTCTCTCTCTCTCTCTCATTTTCTTTGTTGAACACGTGCATAACTCTCTCACACACACATTGTATGGATTTTCATACCTATATATGTTAGTAGATTATTTGCATCAGCATCTTATTGTGATTTGAATCTTCTAAGTTTTTATGCTGTCTACATGTTGAGGAGTGTAAATGCTTTTTGAAGAATAAATATTAAATGCTTAAGAGTTATGGAGGCTTATATCCTAATGTTTTCAGTTTCATGGTTCAAAAATTAAATTTTGCAAAACTTTGTTAAAATATGCAGGCCATTTGGCAAGATGGCGTTGATCCTGACAACATGACTTATGAGGTTAGATACAAAATTTCCTAATTTTTTTCTTGCTTAATAGTTGTATCATTTCTTAAGTTTTTCTTGGTAGAATTTCAATTAACTCTTATTTTTAATTTGGTACAATTCTTATTTTGATAAAAAGACAAAAATATAATGAAGTTATTGGCCAAATGTTTATTGAGATGCATTTGAAGATTAAAACCATGGCTGCAAGACCCATTAAAAAGTTATTTAGCTTTGTTGTTTTATTTGATCTTTCTATTTCTTTTTTTTAAAAAAATATATTGTGGTTAAGACAGGCTTTGGATAACTTGACTTTTAAGACATGAGATAGATTTACTGAAATGTTGAATTAACTATGTTGATAATGCCTTTTATTAAGATAGACTATGAAGAAGTAGGTGATTAGGTTTGGAAGAATTAAGTTCAGATTGAGAAAAGAATGGGTTGTGATTTGATTGCCATGTCATTGTGGCACCTATGAAACAGGATGGAGTCAGAAGTCATTCTCCCTGTTTTAGTTGTTTGGGTTGGTGGATTCATGACAGGCAGTATATATATTTTGGGGTATAGAACATATATTGATTTTTTTTGGGGGTGGAGGGAGGCGAGGGATGAGGGTGCTAACATATTTTCAAAAACGTTTCAATTAATAGTAAATAAAGATCTATGACTATTGCCTTTTGAATGCTTATAACATCTGATAGATGCAGTTTAAATTTGAATATTAGACATTAATTTATGCAAAAGATACATTGAACCTCTTAATTTAGCTTTGAGAAAAAATTTCTTATCTATTGCAAACATTTCAATTAATAATAAATAATGATCAACCAACATATTGATTTGAAAAGCACTCAGCTGCAGAACTGCTTTTATATGGTAAGAGAATTTTTTTCACTGATGAATTCTTTAGAAATTACAGGAAAAAGATTTCATACTGTGCTCTCAGTAGAGCAGTGGTAACTTAAATTAGAAAAAGGAGAAAATAAGTTAACTCGTATATGGTTATTGTTATTGGTAAACATTAGCCAGATATAAAGTATTGGAATCACTTGACATCCTTTAAGTTCAATCAATTCTGTAGAAGGTTGGAATCCTGTCTGCTCATTATTTTTTTAAAATTTAATAGACACCTTTTTTTCCTAGTTGTCCCTGACTGACTGTGCTTCTGAGCAAAGGATTTTCTTCCCTCCAAAGGGCCTAATTTTGATCCCTTGAATTCAAAATTTCTGGCATTATTTCAAAGTCCAGCTAGAATTACTGCATTAGTTGTCTAGGCAACATGCTACTTGTTTTAAGCCCTCCCCCCCCTCTTTTGGTTGTGCTCACTTAGAGACAGACAAGGAAGCTGTCAGGATGAGAGAAATAGCTTAAGGCCTGCTGTTCTAGCTGAAATTGTTGCTTAATTTTAAAGGGTTAAAACGCTGTAGTTGAATCATTGTATCTTTTACAGTAATTCAGCAGCAAACATCCTTTGTAAGTCAATTCCTATTGGTTTTATTGAAAACAACAAATTAATATTGAATAAAACTTTATTCAGTGATTTTCATACATATTTCAGACAATTTTGGTTATGTATTTGTGAATTTTTTTTTCTTGTTCTTTGTTTTGATCAATCATTGCTGTTTGTATTTATCACTGTAGGAATTACTTGAATTAGGGGAGACTGTTGGAACTCAAAGTCGAGGTCTCTCCCAAGAACTTATTTCTTTGCTCCCAGTTTCAAAATACAAGTGCAGCTTATTCTCAAGAAAGAAATCAAGGAATGAGAGGTACAGTGCGTGGTTCTACCTTTTTTCTCTGTCAAATTTGATTTCCTGTCACTGCTGGTCATGTTCGTCGACAGATTTTAAATTGTAATACACAACCCTAGTTTTTCTTTGTGGTCTTTTTGATGTATAATTTTGCTGGCTTGCAAGGTCTTGTTTGCATTTACTATAAATCTATGCAGATTTAAGATGTGTCCTTGGTTTCATCTTTCCATGAACCAACTCTCTCTGCCATTTTTTTTTATTGTATAATTGTTGATTCTTGTAAAAAGGCTTCAAATTGAACGTGTTTATCTATTAGCAGTTATTCTTATATAGAGCATTGAGAAGCTTGTAAATGGTTGGGTGATTACAAAAAGTGATTTATTTGCTAGAGATAATGCCTTGAGAGTGTCTCTGAGTGTATATGCTTTCAAGAATAAACATCAAAACCAATCTAAACTCTCAAGTTGAAAGAGGTAAATAATTGGACACATTAGATTATTTGTTCTATTAACAGTTAAGACCAACTAGGAAACTAGTAAGACATTCTGGTCAGCAGACTTCAGTAGGGAGATTTGATGTATGAGTAGCAAATTCTTTAAGGCAGCCTTTAATGCCATTGTACAGAAACCTAGTAATACTAGGATGTATAGGTAGGTTCATGCCCTGTAATCTATTGATCATTGGGATTGTAGTCTTGAGTCAAGTCTTTCCACTTTCATCTTGACGGAAAAGTCCATTTACTTAATGGGGTTGTATTAAATCTGAAATGTGTTAATATATTAAAATTAATAGTGGGCATATAGATGTATAAATGTAGATAAATGGTCTGCCATTGGCAACCTCGGCAATAATAATAGTATTTTATGGAATCCCGCTTAGAATTACGTTGTAAAAGGTTATAATGAGTCAGTGAAAAGGAAAGATAATAATTTGGTAGCCTTTTTGTCACGGTCTTAGTGAAGAGCCATGAATCTCATATCGGTTGTGTACTAGAGTTGATTTTGGGATATAAGTGTTCATACCACATTCAATTTTTGAGGTGTTTTTTTGTGAGACAAAATCATGAGGTAAAGGGAGTTGAAACGGACAATACCTTACAAGTTGGTGTGAATTGTAATAGTTAGGCTGATCTGAGACGCGGAAAAGGCCATCTTTGTGTTCTAAAGCCACACGAGCCTGGAGCTTAAGTCTCGCATTGTGACAAGTGGTATCAGAGCCAACTCTGGGGTACTAGCAATATACCACCGAGGACCGTGGGCCTTCGTTGGAGTGGGGAGGATGTCATGGCCCTAGTGAGGAGTCATGAATCCTACATCAGCTATGTACTAGAGTTGGTCTTAGAATATAAATATTCACATCACCTTCAAGTTGTGAAGTGCCTTTTGTGAGACAAAACCATGAGGCCAAGTGGGCTGAAGTGGACAATACCTCACAAGTTGATGTGAACAGTGATATATGCTGATTTGGGATGTGGAAGAGGTCATCCCCGTGTCCTAGAGTCCTAGAATCCTGTGAGCTTGAAGCTTAAGTCTCGGCCCATGATACTTTCACCATGCACAGGTTTGCAATTTTTTTTTTTTTCAGAAATAATTCAGAAGGTCCGTTCTTTAGGGCTGTGGTATGCCAAACATCTAATGTCATTTGCCTTCTGAGCAGTGGATCACTGATAGTGATAGGACTGTCCACGGTGTGCATAATTCATTCTAAAATCTTCAAAATAAAGCCAGGATTGTGGATAATGCCATTGTCTTGGTTTTGTGAATGATATGCATGTCTGGCACATCGATCATATACCTGAAATTTGCAGCTTATTTTAATTTGGATTTTCCTCCCTCTCTTTCTCTCTAGACCAAGACATTGTGCTGGTGAATCTTATTATGACTATTATTATTTTGGACTAGATGTGTAATTTGCCAGATGGAATATAAAAGAGGTGAGAGGCAGATTACCCTGCCATGCAAACATGTCTACCACTCTGGATGTGGCAACCGATGGCTTAGCATCAACAAGGTAAGTCACTGAAATTTTCTTTTCTTACGTTTTTTCCTGATTGAATTTGTAACATATAATGTCCAAAAAGAAAAAAGAAACTTTAAAAGCATTTATCTTTATTTTCTTAGGCAGCATTTTAGAAGCCGCTGACTGCAGTTTTATTTCTCCAGGCTTGCCCCATTTGTTACACTGAGGTGTTCGGTGATGGATCAAAGCGTTGACAAATAATCAGGATCGAACATAAAGAAAATATTCATATGCTTTATTTTGTTTTTTTTGGCTTGAGTTTGGGTATTTTCCCCTAATACGAAGATGTTTTATTTCGATCCTTTCCAACAGGAGAGTTCATTAGCTTTTGCAATAAATGAAAGGTATGAACATGGTAGAAAAATGGATATGTTAACTAGAAAGGCTGGAGATTGTATAGAGTTTTCAATGATGTTTTTAGTCTTCTTCCAATTGTTTTGTCTTTACTTTTTTGAAATTATCACACTTTTAAGAAGCTAGCCAGTTAATCTCAAGACAAATAAGCTAATGAAGCTCCAAGTCTCATCCTGGGAGAAGGATGCTGAATGACAATCTTTTAAAATCTTAAATTTGTTTAGTTTGATAATTTCGCATATATATACTAGGAAGCCAGCATTTTTTTTAAATATATGGACTAGCTGAACATTTATATTTCAATTTCATTTTACCCCTATCAATTGAGGTTAGGGTAAACGGATTTGATAAAAATAAAATATATATATATATATATATATATATATATATATATAGAGTTTAATATGTTGACATGAATTGGATATAATAATTTTTATATTTTATATATATTTGATATGAAATAAATATAAAATAAATACATAAATTGTTAAATTTAGTTTAAAGTCTGATATAATTTTTTATTGAGTTAATGTTACAAATGATTTTAAATTATAATGAAATATGAGTTATAAATTTATTATTTAATATGATATTTATTTTAAATTTGATTAATTTTAAATTATGTAATGTAATGAATAAATAATTTTTTAAGTATTGTAGTCAATAAATTTATAGTTTAAGTATTATATTAAAAAATTTTAAAATTCGAAAAACATGTTAAATGTTTTATTTTATTTATTGTAGTTCAAGACCTCGAAATATTAGCTTTTTAACCCATTTAACTCAGCAAAATACTTTTTCCATTATTCTTTTTGTACTATAGGCCGTAAGCTTTTCCTGGGCCTGAGCCAGGTAAAAGTTTGCAATTATTTTTTTTTTGGTACAAAGTTTGGAATTCTTTATTTCGTCTTTTTTTTATATTAACACATATACCTCAATTAATATTCATTGAAATGTATCACGGTCAAAAAGTTAAATTGACAAGGATTAATATGGATGAGCAGATGTCGGTTCAAATTGATTTAATTGATCAAAATTGATAAAACATAGTCATTTTAATTCAATCTAGTTGATTTTTTGTTATAGTCGATTTTAGGATTTGTTAAATTAGTTAGTTATCGATTTTTAAAATTGATAATCGAATTAACCGATCTTATAATAATTAAAAGATTTTTTTTTATAAGAAATTATTTAAGGTATTTTCGGACAGAAATACTTGAGTAATTCCATTTAATTTTTTGTATTGTATTACTCAAAGCGTTTTTAACTAAAAATGATTTCAATAACCATATTCAATTTTTTACAAGGAATTATTTAAGGGATTTTTAAGATAAAAATGTCTTGAATAATTCTCTTACAAAAATTGAAAGAAAATTATTCAAGGTATTTTTTGCCATAATTACTTTCACTAACCTTATTCAATTTTTTATAAAGAATTATTTAAGGTGTTTTTTTTTTAAACTTTCAATAATTGCAAAAAAAAGGGGAGCGAACTATTGAAAGCGTTTTTGGCCAAAAACGTTATCAATAATCCTTCAAAAAAATTGAAGGGAATTAGTCAAGGTATTTTTTTTACCAAAAACACCTTTAATAAGCCTATTTAATTTTTTGCAAGGAGTTATTTAAAGTATTTTCTGGGTAGAAACACTTTAAATAATCCATTCATAAAAATTGAAACGGATTACTCAAGGCATTTTTAGCCAAAATCGCTTTCAATAATCACTTTAAAAATTTGACAACGATTTGTCGAGGTGTTTTTGGTCACAAGCTGCTTGAATAATCCTATTAAATTTTTTTGTAAGGATTATTAAAGTCATTTTTTGACCAAAAACACATTGAATAATCTCCTTTAATTAAAAATTGGATTATTTAAGTTATCATCATATATGCCAAAGAGATTATAGTAATTATTCAGGATTTAATATATGTAGATTCTCCAATCCAAATGAGTAAATCTAAATACGAGATACCTTGAAAATGGAAGAAAACTTTGGAATTGCATTTTTTCTGAGATCACACTTTTTAAAACTTATTGTTTAATTTATTTTGATTAAACAAGTTTAGATGAGTATTTATTTGTCTTTTTTCTTGTAAAATATTATTAAAATTATTAAATTCTTTAGTGATTTGTTTGAATGATATGTGAATTTGAGTTTTATTGGATTAAATTTGTACTTAATAATTATTTAAAATAAGAGAAAAATGATAAAAAATTTGGTTATTTAATCAAATTGATTGAACCGAACTAATTTTTGGTCGGTTCGATTAAATTGATTGTTTAAAATTTTGTAAGTCGGTTTGGTTGCTTGTAAAATAAAAATTAATTAATTCGATTATTAATTTTTTCAAACCGAATCGGCTCACCCATAAGGATTAGAGTTCAAAATAATCTTTAAAATTAAACCTGAAGAACACCAACCAAAATTTGCACGTACTCATAAGCTTTCATTATTTTCCTATTGTCAATTAACTAACAAGTGCAATAAAACCATATCTACTGCCAAATGCGTTAAAATTAGTAACTGGAATCGTCTTTGCTTATGTAGTTTTATGACAGTTTTGCATTAAAATTAAAAAAAAAAGGGTATAGTTGACTCCTCTATTTCTCTGAACATATTTGGTAGTTTTAGTAATATCATAATAATATATAAAAATGATACGAAAAATATTTGAAAGTAATATGATTTAAAATTTTAATAAATCATATATATTTGATAAAAATAAAAAATTATATAATTTGTATTTGATATATTAATATAAATTGTGATACTATATTTGATAAAAATTATATAAATATAAATCATATATATTTGATAAAAATAAAAAATCATCTTAATGTTTGGAATTGTAGGTTTTTTTTTTTTTTTTTTTTCTTTAAGTAGAAGAAACAAAGGGTTTTTACAACTGCAACGATTTTGGCGCAATTTTTTGTAGTAATACTTTACAATTACTCTAATGTTATGCTACTAATTGAAATCAATGGTCCGATAGGTGTGATCATGTCAAACACATTTATTGTATTGCAAGCAGTCAATTGGGGTGAACTGCGGTGCTAAATGTACTATTTTATTAGTTGAATTAAAATTACTCTTAGCAGCCAATAGAAATGAATCATATAGATCTATTCTTTCAATATATAATTACATATGGAAAGCAGAAATGCCTGGAAAAGAGATTAATAATGTAATAAGTTGTGCTTTATTTTAGGTAAAGTTATTTGAAGAGCACATTAAAAGTATTCATCCTTTAATCATGAAGTTTAAGATTTTTTTAATAAAAAAATTCACAACCTGATGATAGAGCAAAAAATTATAAATATTTTAATTTTAATTTATATAATTATTTTTTAAAAATAATTATATAAATTATTTGAATTAAATTCTAAATTCCAAATTTAAATATTATTAACTTTATACGTTTACAATTCCTACACAAGAACATGCATCGGATATTGATTGTCCGATAATGATTTTGTACTTTTAATGGTTTTGCCAGCGTCATATCTTTTTGTCCTGTTTGACAAAATGTGCATGTTACATCATCTTCTTTTTTTTGGGTCCAATTGGACTATGTTCTTTTTGGCATTGGAGCTTATTGTTTATGAAAGCAATAACACAATAACAAAAAATAAATCATTTCTAAATCTTATATAAATTCAATTAATTGAGGCACATATAGTTCGCCTCTTGATGCTAATTTTAAATGTCACCGACGTTTTATTGAAGAACTTGTGCCTAAATTATTCCAAAAAATTAAAAAAAAAAGAACAGAAAGATAAAGCCTGTGCACAATAATCAACAATTGAAATGGCTTATCCAGCCATACAGCATCTCAACCACTCTATATTTTGACTTGTTCATGGCATTTCATGCACAAACTTGGCCCAACGAATGGGAAGCCACAAAAAAATTTTTTTACTAGTGGGAATAAAGAACGATAAATTTAATGTCAAAAGAGGAATCTTTAGAGCAATAATTTGAAGCTTTAACCCAGCCTGTGATGTTGGTGGTGTGGAAAAGGCTTTGTCGAAAATTGAAGAGAACACTATAAAAGGGCTTTGCAACAAGGATATTAGGCAAGTGAAACAACATTAGTCCTCAGATTCATCTTCTGGCAATAAAGTTTAATTGCTAGAATAAAATGGTCACCCCCGGACAGCGGGGGCTATGGCCTCATCTGATTTATGCAGTTGCTTGCTGCCTTATCGCCACTACTGTTATAGCTGATTACCAACCTTATGAGTTCACTTTACCCCCGCCAGAGAAGCAGCTATGGCTTCCCCTCGACCATTCCAAATCACCACCACATTTTAAGAAAATTTGGCATCCACCTCCGGAACATTATCTCTCTCCTTATGTCTACAAGTCTCCACCACCTCCTTATATTTACAAATCTCCACCACCACCTCCATATGTCTACAAGTCTCCACCACCACCATCACCCTCTCCACCTCCTCCATATGTTTATAAGTCTCCACCACCTTCATCTCCATCACCTCCTCCTCTTTACAGTTACAAGTCTCCACCACCACCATCACCCTCACCATCTCCTCCATATGTGTACAAGTCTCCACCACCTCCTTACATTTACAAATCTCCACCACCTCTTTCATACATGTACAAGTCCCCTCCACCTCCATACTATTATAAATGACCTCCTTTTCCCCATTTGTACGAGTTTCCAATACCTCTGTCTCATTATGCAAATCCTTCGTACCATTATAAATCACCTTCTCCACCATCCAAGTCTTCTCCTCATTATTACAAGTCACTACCACCTCCTAAAGGCTACTAAGCATGTGGTTATCGGTTGATTTAGTTAATTTCAATTCAAGCAAGATTAATTGATTTTTCATCAAATATTTTACGAATTTGTTGGTTGCATTTTTCTGAATAATGAAGGGTTTAAGAACCTTTTTGAAATTTATATGTATGAGATATTTATTGTATCATTTGTTCTAATCAATGAAAATGAGTAATTTCATTTTGAAAAGAATTTTATTATTATTCTAAATATGGCATAAAGCTATCGAAGTGAAAAAAAAAAGTTCTTTATTTATAATCGAAATATTACTTGGTAATATTTGTTATAAATTTAGACATGGCAATTGTACGGTCGAATTGGTCAAGCATTTCGTATCAAGTCAAATTTAAGAGATAGCTACCCTCTCCGTTTTAATGCTAACTTTTTTCTTTATTATAATTTTGAAATATCTCTTCTTTCCTTATCAATTAGCTATGAAGTTATATGATCTCCCTTATTTTTGTCCCTGTTTTAGTCTCTCCTCCCTAGCTTTCTCTTCCATTTCAAAACTTTTGTACATAATTTTTTTTTTCTGCATATGCTCCAAGTCGGTACAATTAATTGATTATAATGACATGGCAGGATAGTAGGTGTAGACACCGATTTTATCCGGATCTACTATTTTATTTTTTTTATAATAATAATAATATTTAACAAAAAAAAAAAAAAAAAAAAACAGAAAAAAACAAAACAAGTAAACAAACAAAAAAAAGAAAAGAAAGAAGTCAAGGAGTTGGTGCGATGTCGAGCTGCCTCGACCAACTCCTTGACCAACTCCTTATCAGCAACCCAACCAGCCCCCCCGACCAGCTTCCTGCCAGCCACCCTACAGCTACCAACTAACCACCCTACAGCCAGCAAAATCTCACTTAATTGAAACTCTATAAAATTAACACATAAACTCCAAAAAAAAAGAGGGGGGGAAAAAAAAATTTTTCAGGTGAGAGTTCTGAAACAAAAAAATTTTTCAGCTTGAGAGTTCAGAAACGAAAAATTTCGATCTACCCACCCAAACACCCAAAATACCCAAACACAAAAACCAACCGAAAACAACCACAAATAGAACCGCCACAAAAAAACCAAAACAGAAACAAAAATAAAAAAAATACACAATCCTCGCCTACGGCGAGGAACCTCAGCGCCAAGCTTCTTGCACGAAGAAGAGAAAGAAAGGTCAGCTTCAAAAAAAAAAAAAAAAAAGAAAGAACGCAAAAAAAAAAAATTTTTTTTTTGGCCGAAACTTTGGAGACAGATCTAGGCATTTTGAGACTCCTTTTGGTGAAAAGGAGGTCAGATCTACGCTCAGGGGGTCGAGAAGAGCTTGTGGGAGAATTTTAAAATTTTTCGACCACCGGAGACGGCGGTGACGACGGACGGCGGTGGCACCAACGGTTGACCGGCGATCTGCTGAAGAAGAAGAAAAAAAAGTTTTTTTTTCTGGAAAAATGAAAAACTGACCAAAAAAAAAATTTTTTTGAGCCTTTTATATAAATTGCCAAAATCAAAATGACGTCGTTTCATTAAAGGCCCAAAACGACGTCGTTTCATTAAAGGCCCAAAACGACGTCGTTTTAAGCCCAAAGATCTGCGCGTCAATCCTCGACCCGACCCGGGGTCCGCGCGTCAGACCCGCGACCCGCTTCCTTCATCCGCTCTGCTCGGTCTGACTGGACCGGACCGAACCGCCAGACAAAACCGAACCGATACTGAACCGCCGAACCAACCAGACCGAATCGAACCGCCGATCCAACCGCCGAACCGATCAGACCGCCCGGACCAGCGTTGACCGGACCGTTGACTGGTCCGGTTCAGGTAAAAAAATTTTTTTTTTTGAATTTTCTAATTTTTTATTGTTATTATTATTTTGTTATTTTAAATATATTTTTATATTTATGCATGATAAATTTATAAATTTGTTAGAATAAATGTTTAATCATTTTAATAATAATAAAATTAAAAACAAATAATAATTAAAATATATTAAAATGCTTTAAAATAATAATAATAATTTTCCCTGCCTAGATGTTGGAGGGAATAAAAATATTTTTCTAAAACAATAATTCTGCCTAGATGTTGGGGAATTATTGTTAATAATAAATAAACATAAGAAATTTTTAATTAATTTTCAAAAATTATTAAAATCGAACTTGCTTCAAAAATCCGCCTAGATGTTGGGGATTTTTAGAGATGTTCGTATTTTCTTAAAAACGAAACCTTAAGCGCTATTTCTTAATCCTAGGTTTCTAAAACCTTTAAAAATCCAAAATCCATTAAATCCAAAACCGCTCGAAATTCAAAATCCTTGAAGTCCAAAGTCCGAAAAATCCTAAGGACACGTGTGAAAATTCTATTGGAAGTAATTTATTCCCGAATGCCGCCTAGATGATGGGGTATTTAGAAAATTTTACTTCATTAAATCTTTTCACACGAGTTCATAATTCATATTAATAATAAGATTAATAAATAAAAAATATAATAAAATTGGGATTTTAAATATAAACAGTCGCACCTAAGCTTTGCCTAGATGTTGGAGAGTCGGGGTGGTCTCATTATATTTAAGAATCCAACTCTTAAATTGCATTTTATTAATAATAAGATTAATAAATAAAAAAAGTATAATAAAATTGGGATCTTAAATATAAACAGTCGCACCTAAGCTCTGCCTAGATGTTGAAGAGTCGGGGTGGTCTCATTATATTTAAGAATCCAACTCTTAAATTGCATTTCATTTTACATGACATTCATTAGCATACATACGTTATCGTATTATCATCAATAATTGTCTGCATTATTCTCTCTTTAATTTACTCATGGTACTCTGCCTAGATGTTGGAGAGTCACCAACAATTTTCTGTAAAGAGTGTTATTTTATTTTAAGGATTGTTGTGTTAAATCTTAAGCGAAAAGAGTTACTTTAAATTCTGCCTAGATGTTGGAGAATTTTAAGATAATTCTTTAACTTAAAGATTTTCTCAATATTCCTAAATAAAAATTTTGGCAAAAAAAATATTTTTTTAAATAAAGGAAATTAATGTTAAATTTCAAATTAAAACCATTTTTATCCGACATTGATAATAGCACATAGTTGAATGGTACCAATTTATGGACGTTGTGGGGGTGCTAATCCTTCCCCACGTGTAACCGACTCCCGGACCCAACCTGATTTTTCGTAGACCGAAATATATCTTTTTGATAAACTTTAAACCCGTTTTTATAGTTTTATTAAAAAGATAAACTTTTGGGTGACCAATCACACCCTAATAAAGATTGGTGGCGACTCCCTTTTTTTTTATTTTTCTCAATTTTAAAACAACTCGTTTTTATGTCTGACGGTCTCAAAACTGTTACGACAGTAGGTGACAAGTTTGACACCACACCAATTAAAGTGGGTTAGAAAATTTTGCATATATTCTTAGCCAAAAAAGAAAAGAATTTGTATATTCATGTCAACCAATGTATGACACACTAATATTTGTGACTCATGCGGGTTCATCTATTTAACTTTTATATAACATATTTATATAATTAATGGGTTAATCCACATTACTTAACATATTTAATTCATTACAAGTGATTTACTAAATTATTCATATTTAAAATACATAAAATAATTTATTATTCGTGCTTAAACAAGTTAATCATATTTAATTGAATTAATCTTATTGTGTCTAAATATATTACTTGTGTAATAAATGTCTTGATTGTATCACTTATTTTATCTTGATTAATTATTTAATAGTTGCGTGTCTATGATGATTCATTAATCTGTTATATGACAGGATTACTACCAGATAATTAGTTACTCTTAGAATCAAATTACCTTTTTTTTTTTTTCTTTTACTATGAATCAAAATATCATGCTTACTTTGTTTTTGAGATTTAGTTTTTGTGCTATAATTAACTTGTAGGAATAAATAAGTAAAATTATCGCTATTATTATCTTGGAAGGAATTGAATTGCATGAATTGTGTGTATGATAAATTTTGTAACTGTTTTAAATTTGTCGAAGGATGAGAAGAAAGAATTCAAATTGTCGTAACGAATTTTTCTTAGAAACTTAATTACTAAACATAAAATTTAAGAGTCATTATTAAATTTTTTTTACGAGGATATGATTGGCCACTCAAAATATCATTTTGTAATAAAAACTTTAAAATTAGTTAAGGTCAACTATAAGGTGTATGGATCTATAAAAATAAGATTTAAGTTTGAGAATACGATTACGTGCGAGAGAATGCATTAACACATCCACATTGTTCGTTTAAAGAATGGTTCAAATTAAACATATGTTATCCATTTATTTTAATAATACAATCTTTTCTGTACTTAAAATTAATTCCTTAAAATTTATTTATGACAAACATATTTTATTATTTTAAAAAATTATGATTTACACATTTTATAAATTCTTTATCACTTTGGTAGAATTTATAGAGAATATCTTCATTTGAGAAAATTTTGAAAAAGTTGACCATTCATAAAATTTCTCAAAATTCTATCCACAGATATTTTTTATTCACAAACAACATGTACAATTTAAAGTATTATAAATTATTTATTTATTTATTTTCTATTATTATTATTATTATTATGTGATTATTTAAATAAAGCTTTTATTTATAAAAATTAATTTTAAGATTATCTTAACTTTTTTGTGAAACCCCAAAATCATTTTTCCTTGGAAATAATTAAGGAAAATAAGACTTTTTCAATTTTCCTTAAAAATTTCATTTAAGAGATTTATTTAAATAAGCACTTTTATTCTTTCATTATTTATTATTTATTATTATTAATTTATTTTGAGTTATTTAAATAAATTTTTATTTAAAAAAATAATTTTTAGATTATTTCAACTTTTTGGTGAAATCTAAAAATATTTTTTCTTATAATAATTAAAGAAAATTGAGCTCTTTCAATTTTCTTTAAAAATTACATTTCTGAAAATTTATTCAAATAATTTAATATTTTTAATTTATTTATTATTTGTAAAATTTTTTTTCTTAATAGAAATATTTCTTGAATTATCCCAATATTTTGGTGACTTCCAAGAAATATTTTACTTATGATAACTAAGAAGAAAGAAGAAAAATTTTTATTTTTCAAAGTATTTGAGAAAAATTGATATTTTAATTTTTTCCTAAATATTTTCAAAATTTTATTTTAAGAAAAATTGGTATTTCAATTTTTTTTTAATTTATTTTCTACAAATATCTTAAAAAATTATTTTTCACACAATTTTTTAAATAATTTTTACAACTATTTTATTTTCCACAATTCCTAAAACAACAAAATAAAAAATAAAAGAATAATAAAATAAATAACTAAAGGAAGAAAAAAATTATAACTCAACAAAGCTTTAACAATGAAGCCCAAAGACCACCATTGAACCTAAAAAACTAAGTTGTTGGGTTGAAAACCAATATGGTCTTGTTCACATAAGAGCTTTGGTCAACTTAGTTTGAGTACGATTGGGTCGAACCAAGTCAGTGGATATATCAGGCGCATGAATCGGGTCGAGTCGACCCACTCAAACTTTTTTTTTGTGTTCAAACCTACACCCAAACTTTTCCTTTTATTTTCCTTCTAACTTCTTCTCTAAAAAAATTTTCTTATCTTTTCAAAAAAAAAAAAAAAAAAAAAACCCGTTGTGAGACCCTAGATTATGGTGGTCGGAGTCGGTCAGACCGTCGTTTGCTGTCGTCGCTGTCCGATGATGTATCCTCTCCAAATTTTTACCATTAGCACTTTTGAGCCCCCATATCACCATTCCATCCTCGGTTTTGCATAAATTTTACCGGATTTTCCTAGATTTAAACTCAAAGTTGGTGGCTTTCACCCCTTTTCCGCTATCGGATCCCTAAAAAATTTTAGTATGTACTTCTCCTTTATTAGATCTACTTTTTCACTGTCTGTGTCTCCCAAAAGCCTACACTACCATGAACCAACACCTTTGCAGCTGCTATCACCCACAACGGTGATGGTTCTCTTCCTCTCCGTCTTATTTTCTTCTCTAAACCTTACTTAAAATACCTCCAAACCCAAAAAATCCCCACACCCGAAACACATCTCCCTTTTTATTTATGATTTTTTTTTTTTGTTTCTTATTTTCTGCGGCTCCCTGTTAGGGATGTGTTGATTTTTCTTTGTTGATTTCTTTTTTTTTTTTTTAATTTTGGGTGGGTTTTGAGTGTAGTATGGTGGAGATAAGATAAGCTCACAGATGTGGTGGTAGAATTCTAGGTGGGCTGATGCGTTTGGCAGTCTTTTTTTGTCTAGAAAAAATATGTCCCTAGTGGCAGAGGTGGTTTCGGTGGAGCTGGGTCAATAGGGATTATTTTTACAGAGTCACTTTTGTTGAGATTGGCAATAGAGAGAGATAAGGGATTTTTCCCAAATTCGCTCCCCTTTTGTGTTCGTGAATAAGCTTTTATAAAGCCAATTTAGATTCCAAATGTAGAAAATCTAGGATTCAATAAAACTTTTATAGCTCAAATGAAGAATTTTTGGCTCTTTAACTTTTGCTGCAAAATTTGGTTTGTGGCAAGGTGCCTTGCAAGGGCTTCGATATGATAAATGCACCAAAATTTTAAAGGAAAAACATTTTGGTAGTTTGATTTTAGTTCTCAGAATTGAATATTTTTTTTGATATTTTATTCTTTGTTATTTTTAATGATTAATCGATAAAAATATAATAATTAAATCTAATAAATATGATTAAAATGTTTAAATCAATTTAAGTTAAACATATTAAAATCAGGAATGTAATTCGAATTTATTTCATTCAATTTAAATAAAATTAGGTGTTTATGTAAATGTTATATATTCTTTTACAGCAAAAATAATTTGTGCATGTCTCCATTAAAATAACTCCGTAGAAGTTTTTGTTTTTGATGGTTTGTGTTTGCCAGTCAAGGTGGCAAGAAATGATTGAACCTGAAAACCATCTCAAATTGAACTCGGTCCAGCCCATATTGATTAACAACAATTCAAAGTTTTGAAATAAAAAAATAACAAAATCAAATCAATTCAAATTTGAAGTGATCAACCTAAATTCGAAATAACAGAATCTGGAATATGTAATAATATATTTTATTTAAAATGAATAAATGAACAAATTTTAAACTCTTTTCTCTAATGAAAATTTTAAAAATTGAAAGTAATAATACATTTATCTTGATTACACAATTATATTAATGATATATTATTAACCTTTTCAATTTGGAATCTTTGTCATATGTTTTGAACGCGTGAGGCTATTAATTTTTTTTTTATTTTCGAAGTTATTTTACATTATATGTTCTTACATTTTGGATTAAAAAAATCAATTTTATAAAAATTAAAATTTTAATATAAATATAATAAACAATATAAGAATACATCTCATTTATTTTTTTGAAATGTCATAAAAATCAAACTGGAACAATTACAATGAGATAAAGAGAATAATTCTTTAAATGTGCAAAATTCAACTTATTTTTATATAATATAATATTTTTATATAAAAGAAATCGTAGCACGAGATTCGACACAAAAAAGTTCAACTAATCCGCCCCTATTTTAAAATCCAATTTCTTCGTAAAAAAAAATAATTTCAAATCTTTTAGTGCCACTTCCTTATTATGTATTTATTCACAACTTCCTTAATGAAGTTTTGAATTAAAATTTAGGGCAAAATATGAAGAGGGAACAGAACGAGAAAAAATTACTTCCAAATCTATACACATATTGAAAAGAATCCCTAATAAAATTATCAAATTACTCTTCCTTGATAAAAAATTGACATGTGCCTAAATTGATTATTTTATCTTTATATCATAATCATGAAAATATTTTTTATAATTATTTATTATAATACTTTCGTACTACAATTATGAAAATAGCCATTCTCTTAAATTGATTATTATGCCGTAATATCATAATTACAAAAATACTATCAAAATCACTATAATACCTTTTTATCATAATTATGAAAATATCTTTATCTTATAATTAATCAAAATTACTATAATACCTCTCATACCATAATTACATAAATTCTTTTATTAATACTTAATGAAGTTGACATGGTATTTTGTTTTAAAATCAATAACATATATTAAAACAATCTCTTTGATAATTATTATAATAATTTTTTGTTGATTTGATATAATGTCGACACGTGTCCAAATTTATTGCAATGTTTTTCTATCATAATTATGAAAATACTTCTCTTTTTATAGTTAGTTAAAATTATTATACTATTATTTTACAATAATTACAAAAATACCCTCCTAATATAATTGGCTAAAAATTGATGTGAATTTTTTTAAAAAATTTACTATAATACCCTTATTAAATTGCTTATTAAATTTTAAATAACATATATTAAAATAATTCCTATAAAAATTATTATAATGCCCATTTATTTATTTGGTATGATTTTAACATGTATCCAAATATACTATAACGCATTTTTGCCATAATTACGAAAACACTTCTCTTCTTATAATTAGTCAAAATTATTATAATACTCTCCTACATAATTTTAAAAATATCTTTTTGCTGTAATTAACCAAAATTACTATAATACTATCTTATTATAATTACAAAAATATCCTTTCTATCATATTTGGCCAAAAAGGGTATTCTAAATACACCACAAAATCTTCTTTGTACACCTCTTAAATTTTTTTCTAAAAATACCAACATAGCAAATACTAATTTTAGATTTTAGTAAATAACAAAAATACCTTCAATAGCTTATACACCTCAAACCTTCTTTTTATTCTTCTTATTTTTTTCCTTTTTTTTCTTTTTTTCTTCCTTTTTTCTTCAATCTTTCACATATGCTAAACCTTAAATGTTTACAAATAAAACTAAAATTTTGAAACCTTTGTTAAATCCTACAAACCATGTAATTCTTAGAAATAAATTTTTGATAATTATATTGTAGTCTAGGAAATGAATTTTCGAGAATTATACTGCATTTTTTAAATTTGATTTTTGAAAATACAATATAATTATCATAAATCTATTTTTGAGAATGCAATGTAATTAAACTATTTTTATGACTTTAATTAAATTGTTTCTATAGGGTGTTTAAGCTCGGTTAGTGGACTAGCATGCATGGGCACCTGTCTTAAAGACAAGTTGTCAAACATACATTGACCAAAGGATGTTCTTGGTTTTCTAGAGTCTCAAGATAAGAACATATTTTGCCTATGTATGCTTGAGAACTATTATATCTCTTCCATTTGCACACATGACCAACTAAATTGGTCCGTAAGTTCATATATTTTCAATTAAGTCATTCTTAAAGGTTTTCGAAAATGGATTTTTGAGAAACTAAAATGATTCTCGGATATTCATTTTCGAAAAGCCTTTGAGCTTCTCGAATCCTTTCAACTTCTTGGAAATCCATTTCCAAGTAGGCTTAGAGTTTTTTGGATATCCATTTTTAAAAAGCTCAATTTCACCTAAATCCTACCACAAACCCTATCTCATATTCACATGTATTTCAACCATAATTTAACTAAAATCAATCGAAAGCAAGATGAGAATCTTACCTTTAATCATTAAAAAACTAAAAAACATAGGTGATTTGGGTTAATTTGATGGATTTAGTGATTTTTTTGGATTGAAAAGTAAAAAAAGAAGAAGAAAAAAGAATGAAAATGGTAGGAATAAAAAATAGAAAGAGAAGGGTGGGGGTGTGTTTAGTAAAAATAAAAAATTGAGTTTTGAATTTAGGGTGTATTTAAAAATGTGGTGTATAGAGTAACAAATTGAGTGTAAATAGAGTTTCCTTGGTCAAAATTACTACAGTACTTCTTATACTAACGAAAATGCCCCTCATGCCATAATTGTTCAATCAAATATATATATATATATAAAATTATAAAATATTATGATTCAATAGTTTAGGAATATTATACTAATATAAAATATCTTTCATAATTTATTGTAGGCACCAATTTTGTCCTATTGTAACATAAATATAATTTTGTTTATATTATTATTATTATTAATTAATATAAAAGAAAGAGAAGAAAAAGTAAAACAAAATTGGTTTCAACTCTGGTAGCTAAAATCAAGCTACTAGCGTGATTTATTTTTCTCCCTGACACTGCCTAACTTGGTAGTATGAAATCCGATGATCAAAAGTCATCGGATAAGATCCAAAAATTTTCACACACAGATCCCAAGAGATTTGGGATTTGAATTTTGGAAGCTCTATAAATAGAGCTAATTTTTGCAAAACAAAAAAAAAAAAACACAAAAAACCAAGGGAGAAAGGATCGAGAGAAAAACAAGGGTAAGCCTAAGGGTTTTGCAAAACAAAAACAAAAACAATCACAGTCCTCTTTGATAGAGAAACCAGCAGCAAATATAAAAAAAAATTTTTAAAAAAATCTTCAAGAATGAAATTCTCGATATTGGAGGTTTGAGATTATTTTTGAAAATTTTGTTTTGAAAAAAGTGTTTAGAAAACAAAAAAGATCAATTTGGGATTTTTTGGGAATTATTGAAAATTTTTATTTGGTCATCAGAAGCTGGAAAAGTTTGAATTTCTGACGATTGTTGAATTTTTTGGCTATCGAAAGCTGAAAAGTTGGTCAAAATCTGAGAAATTTTGAATTTTCTAGCACTGTTGAAGATTCTAGCCACTAATGCATGACAACGATCGATCAAAATCTAGGTTGCCACGGCAGCTGGTGAAAGGGGCTGGGTTTTTAGAGAGAGAGGCCTGGGGGTAAAGAGAGAAGGGAAAGAAAAAAATAAAAAAAAATTGAAACAGGTCTTTTATAGGTACTTCAAAATGATGCCATTTTGGGCGTTTGAACCACGCCTGACCCATGTAGGATTCGCTTGTCAACTCTGCGCCAAGCTGACCTGTTTCACAGGTTTTTTGTTTTCTCTTTTCTTTTTATTTTCTATTTTGATTTTGATTTATTTATTTTGTTTTGACTTTTATGTTGTTTTTTATGCTTATTTTTTTTAGTTTTTATGATATTGTTGTTATTTTATATTATTACTAGTAATAATTCTTTTAGAAATAAATAAAAAAATAAAAATAGAACTAAAATAAAATATGAACCTAAAAAATATAATATGCAAATAATAATAATAATAATAATAATAATAATAATAATAATAATAATAATAATAACTATTTAAGGAAAATAAAATTTTATTACAAGAAAAAGGCCATTTAAATTTCACCAAAGTGTTGGGATAATTTAAAATATAATTTTTGCTAAAAAATAAAATTAAAAAATGATAAATTGTTTAAATGAATATTTTAAATGTAATTTTTAGAGAAAACTAAAAGAGCTCGATTTTCTTTAATTATTGTAAGTAAAATAATTTTTTGAATTTTACCATAGAGTTGGAATAATCTGAAATTATTTTTATTAGAATAAAGGTTTATGTAAACAATATAAAAAAAATAAAATAATAATTAATATTTTAAATAAATAAAAAAAGTAATTTTTTAAAAAAAATTGAAAGTGTTCGATTTCTTTAATATTAGTAAAAAATTAATTTTTTTAGATTTCACCGGTGCGTTGGGGGAATCTAAAAATATTTTAAATAATAAAAAATAGAAACAATAAATGGTAAATAATAACAAAATGATTAATTAAATCCCTTAATTATCATAAAAAAAAAGATTATTTAGGGTCTCATTAAAAAGTTAAGATGATCCTAAAATTTGTTCAAAATTTTTAGGTTTTTGTCGAAGAGTCAGGATAATCTTAAAATTTGTTTAATAAATTTTGAGAACTCACAAAAGAGTCGAAATGTTCTAAAATCATTTTATCTTGTGACAATATTTCGAGAATTTTGTGAATGATCTATTTTCTTGAAATATTTTCTAAATGAAGATTTTTCATAAATTCTGCCAAAGCATTGGAGAATTTATAGAATATGAAAATAATAATAATAATGTTAATTTTACAACAAAGAAATATTTTTTATAAATAAATTTTAGGAAATTAAAAATAAATATAAAAAAGATCACATCATCAAAATTAAAGGATTATATATGTTTAATTGGTACTGTTCCTTGAATGGGCGACTTGAGGGTGCTAATTCCTTTCTCACTCGTAACTATACTTTTGGACCTAACCCTGATTTTGCAGACCTAAATTTGTTTTAGTAAATTTTAATTAATTTTAAGATTTTTATTAAAAGATGATATTTTTGAGTGACCAATCACACCCTATAAAAAGATTGGTTGCGACTCCGAAAAATTTTCTCTAAGTTTAGCGATCAAGTCCCTTCAAATGAAAAATCGTTATGATAGCTTTATGACTCTGCTAGGGACACTTAAGAGTCAAGCCAAAAAATTAAACATGCGTCATGCAAAATTTGATTTTATGGTCTTTTCAATATTTAATTTTAATTTCTTATCTTGTCTAGAATAAAAAAAAGTAAAAAAAAATTTGCTGATGGTTTCATTAATTTTTGTTATGTTATTGTACTTATTTTATATTATTGCTAATTAAATTGTTAATTTTATTAATAATTGTTACATTCTTTTACACGTGCACATTTGCATCTATGCACGAGCTCTATACCCGGGTTCCCAAATCTATCCCTTTTTAAGAGAGTGTAGAGTACCTACGCTTTCGTGAGGTTATAATGCCTTCGCTTAGGCTAGCAAAATGCTTCCACTCAAGTTGAACCCTTTCCATCGGTAGTTTGCTATGGGTGAGGATCAGGGACCTTACTAGTCTAAAGTGAATGACAGTGAGGATCAATTTGGAAATCTTTTTCGGCCTGTGTTAATTACCAAACCATGCATATAATGAACCTTAAGAAACCAACCTTAGATAGGGCCCTACCATTTTTATAAATTGTACCCTAAATTAGGACATATAAGGGAATATTTATTATAATATGATTACTAACCCAATTTTGTTTCACTCTTTGTTTGTTTCATGATCATGCATCATCATAAATACTTGCATATGAGATGTGCTTGTCAATATGCCAATATCAATAAGAAGATTTTTAGTCTTACTTCGAAAACACCATTATGATGTTATCAGTTTCGAAACTCGCTGTGTGTGAAGAGACCAATGTGGTGATAACTCTATCATTAGAAGCCCAAAGTAGAATGGGAAACTATTTGAAAAAATCTAAACAAGAAATTTTTCCTAAAGAAATCAAATTGGGACTTCAACAAAATAACATCTCTGAGTTGGTCGAGATCTGGTGTTATGTAACAATTCATAGGAAGATGGCTTTCAAGTAAAAATATGGTCACATTACTTTGCTCCTTGAGTTGTCTACGAAAAATCAGTTGATAAGAGCTTTAGTTCAATTTAGGGACCTTGTATATAGATGTTTCATGTTCAGCAAGATAAATATAACCCCAATGATTAAAGAATATATTACATTGCTATGGTTGCATCTTTCCAATCCAGATAAAATCTATTGTCAAGGTCAAAAACTTGGATCTTAAAAGAAACTTGCTTGTATGATAGAGGTCCCCACTAAAGGTTGAACGAGGCATGAAAATGATAGCTTTGGCAATTTATAGCTTAATCATTTTCTCAAAGGTCTTGGGGCACATTGAGTTATCAGTAATTGACTTTCTTGAACAAGTGGACAAGAAAATCAATCATGTTCTTTCTATACTGGCAAAAACCTTTAGATCATTAAATCACTATTGAAAAGAGAAGATGACACTTCATAAGGTGTGTACAGTTGCTTTACATTTGGGCAAAAAATCATTTTCAACATCCTATGGGTAAATTTTGTCTTACTTATAGCAATAAAAATAGGCCAATTGAAGAATACTACAATATTAAGTGGCTAGAATCAAAGACCAAGGAAGAGTGGGTATTGATTTTGCAAAACCTCACCAGTATTCAAGTTATATGGAGAGCTCCATGGATGCCATGAGAAGCCGTGTTGTATAAGTTTAGTGACAAGCTATGGGTTCCACTCTTAGGACTGTGAGGAGGTATAAGCTATACTTGGGCAATGGTTCATCGACAATTAGGGTCAGCGTAATTCCTTTCGATGACTCATGGGCTTCGGGAATTAGAATTCTCTTTCGAAAAGCCAGGATTTTTAGGAAAAGTGAAAGAGATTATCAAAGAATAGAAGTAAACTTGAAGAGTGGATCATGAGAGATATACAGACAAAGCCACACTTGAATATTTGGTATGAAAAAGCCAACATTTCACAAGCAAAGTTGGTCCCAAAGAAGACAGACCATGCCACCAAGAAAACACCTATTGTGAAAAGATCTTTGAAAATATGAAGATTATGAAGCGTAAATTTGAAGAAGAAAAAAATTATTCAAAGTTAAAAAAAAGATGCTTCAGCATAAGATTAATGAGTGGAAAGAAAAGATTGATAAGAGTGAAGTAAAGTTTGAAAGCTTGAAAGAGAACAAGAAGAGATTTCTAAAAGCTAGCGTAGGTTTATCACTTCAATGACAATAAAGCTTGAAGAATTTAGAAAGAATGCAAAACAGTTTCGATCCAATTATTGTCTAAGAAAGAAGAGTTTAGTCAGTTTGTGAAAGAAAAAAAGATACTACAAAGTCTTATAGAGGACTTGAAAGAGCAAATGCACTATTGATGTGAAGCCATTCAAGTTTTGAGAGAAGAACTAGATCAATTTGAACATAGAGCACAGTATTAGAATGAAGAATGTCAATTGAAAAAATCTCAAGTCACCTGCCTAGTAGAACAGATACAAGAAGTCAGCTTCAAAGCAAGAGACATGGCCCAATAAGCTAAACAAGTAAAGAAAGAAGTTTACCTAGGACAGCACAACCAATGCTTGATTAATTTTCTAGATAATGCTTATGAGCAGTACAAGCATGTAGGGCACTTCTTTTGAAAATTTTAATATTATAATGAAAGAAGTATTCAGTAACGATAATATGATGTTATGATATGGTGGTTCAAGTTTAAACTTAAAACCTTTTGCAAATATTAGATATATAACAAGCACATTTTTGCATTCCTGTATTTCTGCATCATATGTGTGTTCCATTTAAAAATGCATCATGGCCAAAAGAAAGAGGCATTGAAATAACAAATCAAAGAGTTTCCCTTAACTCAATTAGGTGTAAGGATAGTTAGGCTAGTAGAAAATATAGATCAAATCACTCATCATCATTACAACACTCGCTCACAAGTTAGAATCCTAGAAAGCGAGCAAGCATCTAGAATGTAAATGATGGAAAAAGCTTAATTTCATATGCCGGAGTAAATGATTAGGTCTCAACAATAATTGATAAAACAAATGGCTAGGTCTCAAGAAAAACTAAAAAAGAAATGGCTATAATGATGGACATGATAAGGGAAATGACTAAGGAAAAAAGGGTAACTGAAGAAGTGACCACTGAGAAAGAGCCTCAAGCCAAGAAAATACCAGGGATAGGGAAGATCCATTATATTCATCAAGGTTTACCCAACCCTATGCTCAAACCTCTCATCAAGTGCATCCACAAATGACCCAGCTTGAAAGGTAGTCACATGGTCAGTTTAATTTACCTTCTTTTATGGTTCAACCACTTAGTTAAGGACATGTTGATCTAAACATTAAGTGAAGTCACTTTGAGCCTATTATGGTCCTAGATTTAAATGTCCTAAGAGAATAGGAGAAATTAAAGAAAGCCACGTATAAACAATTTGAGAATACAAAGGCACAACAGAAGTCAGATCTCTCGGAAGAAAGGCTGCGAGATGTTAAAGGTGTAAATATTTTTGGCACTATTGACGCCAGTAAACTCAGTTTGGTTCCAGATCTAGTAATCCTACCAAAGTTTAAAGTACCAAAATTTAAAAAATATGATGGAATCAAATGCCATCAAGCATATATCGCTATGTTTTGCCAAAAAATGACTAGGCATACAAACAATTACAAGTTGTTTATCCATTATTTTTAGGATAGTCTTATTGGATCAGCTGCCAGATAGTATACTTAATTAGATAAGAGTCGTATTCATTCATGGAAAGATCTGGAGAAAGAATTTATTACTCAATATAAACATGTCATAAACAGGGCTCCTGATAGATTATCTTTACAAAGCATGAAAAAAAAGCTAACAAAAATTTTAAAAAATATGCCCAGAGATGGCGAGATGTTACCGCCCAAGTTCAGCCTCCTCACACTAAGAAAGAAATGACTATTTTATTCATCAATACCCTTTAAACTTTATACTATGACAGGCTCATTGGTCATGCCATGAAAACTTTTCAAACATGGTATTTTTTATGAGATTATAAAAATTGCAATCAAGAATGATAGGATTAAGTTGAAAGATGCAACAAATATTGAAAAGGGAAGCACATCAGAAAAGAATAAAAGAGAGGTATAAGTGGTCACACTAGAGGGCATTTACCCAAGAACTTCATCCCGTGTAACCTTTATTCTTTTCATCAACCCTATTACCCTATCACATGTAGTATTTCTCAAAGCTCATATCTTTGCTAACCAAGCCAGCATTTGGGCTTTTAAGCAAAATTTCATCCTCAAATGACCATTCATGATCTTGTCCCTACACTTGAACCCATCACTCGACCAACAAAGAACTGAAAGAGATTAAGGAATGATCAAAAGAAACTACCAATCTCTATTTCTCACTTTTGGTCTTTACTAATAGAAAGCCAGTTTCTCACTCTTGTGCCTCTAAAAACAATACCAAATCTATACATATATTGACAAGAATCCCTAATAAAATTATCAAATTACTCTTCCTATTATTTGATAAAAAATTGACATGTGTCTAAATTGATTATTTTATCTTTATATCATAATTATGAAAATATTTTTTTATAATTATTTAGTATAATACTTTCATACTATAATTATGACAATAGCCATTCTTTTAAATTGATTGTTATGTCCTAATATCATAATTATAAAAATATTAATTCTCTTATTATTTATCAAAATCACTATAATACCTTTTTAATATAATTACGAAAATACCTTTTTCTTATAATTAATCAAAATTACTATAATACCTTTCCTACCATAATTACAAAAATTCTCTTATTAATACTTAATAGGAAGTTGACATATGGTATTTTGTTTTTAAATCAATAACATATATTAAAACAATCTCTTTGATAATTACTATTGTAGACACCAATCTATGTCTGAGACAAATTGTGATCAATTAGCTGAGGATATTATTACTTTTATTTGTATACTATAGTATTATTATATATTATATTATACACTATAGTTATTATTATTATTATTATTATTATTATATATTATATACTATGGTTATTATTATTATTTATTTATTTATGATTACTTTTTTTTCTCTTCTTTTTTCTTTCCTTTTCTTTCAAATTTGCTTTTTGGATAAGAAAATCAGGATCTGAATCAAAATCCCATGGTCAATGCCTTTAATGCAAAATCAACCAGAGTCAAATTAAGGACCTAGGATTACGCTCAGATAGAATCAATCCCAGGATTTAAGCATGGATTGATTCCATACGTTTCCTAAAAATCATCCTAAGATTGCCTATAAATTGGATTGAAAATCAGAGGACAGACACATAGAGAAATTTTAAGGAAAAAGGGGTTTGAAAAAATTATGGTAGTAAAGGTTTTTGAAATTTTAAAGTTGGGATTTAGGGTTTGATTCGTAGTTTTGGGTGTGATTCTAGGTTTATGGAGGCAGATTTAAGGTTTGAGAGGCTTTTAGGAAAGATTTAAAGCTTTTTGAGAAGGTTTGAAGAGTTTTTAGGATTTTCTGGGAAATTTTTGGGGTTTTTTTTGGGTTAGGTTGAATTTTTTTATAAAAGTTTAAATTTTTTTGGTGATTTTTTTGATGAAGTTTGAAGTTTTCGATGGGATTCCAACAAGTTTCCTAGAATCCGATTAAGGTTTTTAAATTTCGATAAAATTTTCAGAATCTGATGAGATTTCGACGAGATTCTTAGAATCTGATAAAATTGTCAGATTCTGTTTGAATCTTTAGGTAGGTTTTTTAGAGAAAAAGGAGAGGGTTTCTGGTTTAGAGAAAAAAGAGACAAGGTTTCTAAGGATTGAAATGCGGTAGGTAGCTTACATAGTAACCCAAAACGATGTCGTTTTGGACAATCCAGGATCCACGCGTTGACCCGACGACCCGCGCGCTGACTTGCATTTTGACTCAGCCTGATCACAGATTTTTCATTTTCCCTTTTTCCATTTTATTTGATTTTATTTTATTTTTAACCAATTTTAATTTTTTTATTACTTTTTTGGTTTTTTTTTTAAATGTTATTTCTACCATTTTTAATTCTAAAAGTAAAAAATAATAATCTTTTCAAATGAAAATAAAAACATAAAAAAGGAATATTTTCAAATAAAGTTTTCAAAAATATTAATAAAATCTTTTCAATAAAAAATAAAAAAAATCTTTTTCAAACAAAAGTCCTTGCAAAATAAATTCACGAATTTCACCCAAACTATTAGAGAGTTTTCATGGGTTTAAGTTTTTGTGGAATCTACCAAACTATTAAGAAATTTTGTAAATCAATTTTTTTTAAAAAATAAATAAATAAATTTCATCTTCTAAACTATTGGAGTATTGTTTCAAATTAAGTCCTACCAAACTGTTGGAAGACTTTACTGAATAAATTACTTTAACAAATCTGATGATGGAGCTTCTTTAGATTGTGATACTAGTCTTTATGAATACTCCTAAGGTGAAAAAATTATCCTAAATTGCTACCAAACTATTGGGATAATTTTAAGACTAATTTTTAATATTAAATTATTTGGTAAATCATGAAAATGATCAAGGCTTGGAAAATTTGAAATCAAACTAGCACCATTCTTTGGATGGGTGTTGTGAGGGTGCTACAACCTTTCCCATGCGTGATCGACTCTTGAAGCTAACATCTATTTTCATAGATCAGATTCAATTAGGTAGCCAATCACACATAAATAAAAAAGATTGGTGGCGACTCCTTTTAATCCATGTCTAGCGGTAGGTCTATGGATCTATATGTTATGATAGTTTGGTGACTCCACTAGGGACGTTGATAGTCAAGCCAGTAAATGATTTCTTATTATCCAAGCCTCACTTAATAAATTTGAAGTTTTTCTATTCCTTTTTATTGCTTATATTTGCTTTACCATTTATTTTCCTTTTCATTGTGTATACCTTTTTATTTATTTATCTTTCTCTTTATTCATTGCTTATATTTGCTTAATTATTTATTTATTGTATATATATCTATCATTCATTTGCATATGCATAACATAAGCCCTCCACCCGGGCTCTACCTTTAGGAGGGAGTAAAGTACCTATGCCATCGTGAGATTTCATGTCTTTGCATGGGCCTGCGAAACAGTCTCACTCAGATTGAACCTTTTTCGCTTGTAGCTTATGATGGGTGAAGATTAGGATGCCTTATTAGTCTGTGATAGACTATGACATAAGGAATAATTTGAGAACCTTTTAGAATTAACCCATGTCGCATATAGTCAACCTTGGAGCCCGACCATAGATAAAGCCTTATTTTCCCATCTTTTATAGTCAACCTGAAATTCAGGGTCATGTTGTGATCTTACTTGCTATATAATGTTTATGTTTTATTGAAGTGACTAAATAATTTCTTTATCTTCCTTTATTTCTTTTCCTTTTGTGCACATTCATAAACATGTTTATAGATTGCATAATGTTCTTGCCTCAAAGCTATTTCAACAAAAGCCTTCATGGATTCCACAGAGAATTAGGTTTGTGCCTCATCTACACTATTCAAATATGACTCCCCCATAGATGTGAAGATAGAATCAGAGAAGAAACAGCTAGAAAAAGAGATTGTTTGTCACTTGGTCATATCTCTACACAACCAAAAGAAGTTCACCTACTCCTCAAACAGAATGAGTTGAAAAACCTAGCAGATATATGGAACAATATGACCCTTCCAAGGTAAAAAGCTTTCTGTCAGATGTTTGGGCATATTGCATATCTCTTATCATTGGATGTTGATAACTCGTTTATTAAGGTAATGATATAGTTTTGGGATCCTTTTTACTACTGTTTCATCTTTAATGAAGTTGATTTGGTGCCAACTATAGAGGAGTACTCGACTTTAGTAGGCATGCACCTACTATTTTTGGATAAAATATATGTGAAGAAGCACAAGTCAAGGAATCGTAAAAAATTGAGCCAGATTCTATGAGTGGGAAGAGAGATCATAGATTCTTATATTCGGGAAAAAAAAGAGCATAAGGGTATTTCATAGGAGATCCTCCGATATTTCATCGTCAAGCATCTGGATGATGATCAAGGGATGAATGTGTTTGCTCTAGCCATATATGGGTTGGTTATTTTCCCCAAAGTTTTGGGCCACATTGAAATAGAAGTGGTTGATCTTTTTAAACAGATTGAAAAAAAGGTGTAATCTTTCTCCAGCTATCTTGGCAAAAACCATCAGATCTTTGAGCTTTTGTAGATAAAATACAAGTTAAGATTTATGGGTTGCATACCATTACTATATATATGGGTGAAGCGTCATTTTGAATGCAAAAAAAATGCCTTCTTCAAGCTTTATTTCTACACCTGAAATTTGATTAAAGAATTTTGTAGGAGTAGTTGGCCAAAAGCAAAAACTCAAGAAGAGTGAAAATCTGTTGCAAGAACTCATGGTTGATCAAGTAAAATGGTTAGCTCTATGGATGGACAGGGAACCAATGTTATATTAATGTGGTGATGAGATAGGGGTTCCACTTTTAGGATTATAGGGGTCAACGAGTTATGCACCACTGATGGTAAGAAGATAGTATGGAGTCGAATAGTTCACTTATAGAACATACAAACTTGTCAGTTTGATTATTCATATGGGGACCCAGAACTTTTTAGAAGATTAATAGTGTGATCAAGGCCTGAAAAGGCTTGAAAGGATAAGTCCTAGATCATTTACTGATAAGGCCACACAGAAGAATCTTATTTGGAGAGCAAAAAAAGGTCAAAAAATGGCATTTATACCTAAAGACCATTGCTAGTCAATGGACCATAGGACGAATGATGTGCCTCTAGAATCAGAGTCCATAAGGAAAAAATATGAAGTAGAGAAAGAGAAGTTGAAATAAAAAATTTTGAAGCTTCAAGGAAAAAAAAATCAGTGGCAGAACAAAGCAAAAAAATTAAAAATCCAAGTCCATAGGATTTCCAAGGAATATAGTAAGGCCCAAAAAGTTGACAAAGAACAAGATGATGCCCTTAAAAAATTAAATGAGTTGTAACAAGAACACAAGAGGTTGCACATATAGGTACGGGCTAAGAAAATAAACAACACAGATCTGGCTCATGAGAATGAAAAATTAAAGAAAGAATATGCACAAATAGAAAATGATTTTGAAGAAGTTCAATAGGAAAACAAAATGCTTACAAACTATATTTGGACTCTGAGGGTGAAGTTAGAGCAAAAAAGAGATCGTGTCAGAACTTTTATAAATAAGCACAAAGAATTATCATATCAAGTGTGTTACGATAAGAGAGAAGGTTTATAAAGACAAAGATACATACAGCAACTCATAGTTCAGATAGGCAAGGTTGTGATCAAGGCAGGTGAGATGGCAGAAAGGTTGAGGCATTGAGAACTTTGGTTACACCAACAGATGAGCATGGACAGAGGCTACTAAACTTCATTGAAGAGGCTAGGGATTAGCATGGGCAAGTTAAGCATTTTTATAGAGGGATAGTATTAAATTTGATGTAAAACAGACTCTTGTGGAATAAATGAAAGTTCCCTTTTGTTGAATTTTTAAAGGGTAAATATTTTATTTTTATTTTATTTTTTTTCATGCATTTGCATTACATTCATTTATTCATTATCATAACATCATCATTGAAACTTTAATTGTGGTACTAAGGTGAAAGAATAGCTACACATCTATACAATACTCGGGCTAAAGCCAAGAAAATGGAGCAAGACAATACAAGTCAACTTGAAAGGATAGAAAAGGCTTAAGAGGCATTAGAAAGAAAGTTGAGCAAGATTCTAGATGCCCTAAAAAAGGCAAATAGAGAAAAAAAAAAGAGAAAAGTGCCTTACTAGAAGCTACTGTATCAATATACCCTTCAGGTTTTAGTCTACAACAGACTCAAATTGCTTCAATATTTCAACCTCAACAAATAGCTTTTCCAAAATACAATTAACTGAGGATGACTTATGCACCCGGTCTTAAGCATGTCCAAAGTTATAACAATCTTATTTAGCTAAAAAGGTAGTTGAACCCATTTAACTCCCTACTAAGAATGAGGCAAAGAAGAAAGAGAAGTTATAGACAATTGTGCCCTTAAAAGGTTTTAAAACTGATCAGGCCATGAATAGGCTTGAGAAAAGATTGAGGGCTGTAGAAAGAATTGATTTCTATGGATTCATGGATGCAGTGGGGCTTTGCCTGGTACCTGATGTGGTAGTGCCACCTAAATTCAAAGTGCCAAAATTCAAAAAGTATGACGGCACTAAGTGTCCTATCATGCATATTATAATGTATTGTCATAAGATGGTGACACATACTAGTAATAAGAAGCTGCTCATGCATGTGTTTTAGGATAATTTAACTGGGTCTATAGTAAGATGGCATGTCTAATTGGATGAGACCCAAATAAAGATGTGAAAAGATCTAACCCGATCCTTCATCAATCAGTATTGCCATATTATCAACATGTCCTCAGACTGTCTTTCTTTGCAAGCAATGGAAAAAAAACATCCGAATCCTTCAAGTAATATGCCCAAAGATGGTGAGATGTAGTTGTTCAAGTACAACCTCCTTTGATAGAAAAAAAGACTACATTTTTATTTGTGAGCACCTTAAAATCGCCATACTATGAAAGAATGATAAGAAATGTGACTAAAAATTTTATTGATATGGTAATTTCGAGAGAGATCATCGAAAATGCCATTAAAAATGGTAAACTTGAAAGAGGTGAATCTTTCAAAAGAGCATCTAAAAAGAAAGAGAGTGAAACTTAAGCTGTGAGTCTATTCTCAGCTCACCTATCCTACATACCATTATACTATGAACCATACTTCTGCTTCCCCTTACCAATCAACTACCTGACCATATTATCCATCCTTACCACAATCACCTACTTACCCAGTCAACACAATAAGCAATGCTTAAGAACCATGAATAAGGGAAAAAATCCACCTTTAATCCTATACCCATAAGCTATACAGAACTATATAAAAAACTTTATATCTCGTTCTTGCAAAATAGCCTGGACCTCCTTATCCCCTCAAATGGTATGACATCACCATTCATTGTGACTACGATTATAGAGTAATGGGCTATTCTACTAAAAATTACCTTTCTTTAGAACAAAAAGTGTAACACCTGATTGAAGATGGGCTAATAAGTTTCGATACCAATGGGAGCTTAGCATCTAATGTTAGTGGGAATCCCTTACCTGGTCATACAGTTAATGCCCTGGAAAAAGATAAAAAGCATATAAAAAAAAGGGTAAAAGAGATTAAAATGTCATTTAACCAGCTATATGATGTCCTGTATAAAGTCGAATTGATACAACTAATAACCTTATACACTTTATATGAGAAGATGCATCCCCAATAAAAAATGTAAGTATCATAGTGGAGCTCTATGATATTCTATTGAAAAATGTTGGCAATTTCATCAAAAGGTGCAAAAGTTAATAGACTTTTACCAAATAGAGTTATATGAGGAGTCAAAAGCCTCGGAAGATATTATGGTGGCTATGATAGACAGATGAGTACCAAAGCCTATCATTATACATTGCAAAGAGAAGCCACAATTAGTTGAAAATAAGTTTGTTTCCAAACCAAATAGCCTGCAAGGTTCCATGCCCATTTCCCTAAAGATGAAAAAGTGATACACTGGAGGTGTGGGTGTGAGGTGACAAGCTAAGGGCAACAAAAAGGTATTCTGAAAGTTGAAACTACTAATATAATGGGTGTAAGAGGCACAACTAGAAGTGAAAAATGTTATACTTTGGTGACTTTGAGAAAAAAAAAAAGAGAAACAAACTGAACCAGAGATTTCAAAGAAAGATGCCACGAGGTTTATGCCTGAAAAAGAGGCTTGTGAGTTTTTAAAACTAGTAAAGGATAATGAATACTCTGTGGTGGAGTAATTAAATAAGATGTCAGCCAAAATTTCTCTATTCTCACTTATTCTAAATTTGAAATGGCATCGTAATGCGTTGTTAAATGTGCTGAATCAAGCTTATGTGGCCTACAACGTGTTTATAGAATATGTAAATCACTTGGCAAAGAACTTAATGGTGTCGCATCACATTTTTTTTAGTGATGATGAGATTTTGCCTAAGGGTAGAAGGAGCACCAAGGCATTGCACATCATATAGTAGCTAAGGTCTTTATTGATAATGGATCAGCTATTAATGTTATACCTATGTCCACTTTGGCTAAGCTACCTTTTGATATGTCCCATATCCAAGACAATCAAATGGTGGTTCGAGCATTTGATGGGACTAGGTGAAAAGTCTTGAGAGATGTTGAACTACCTATACAGATTAGACCATGTATCTTTAATATAAAATTTCAAATTATGAATATCTCCCTATCATATAGTTGCTTATTGGGAAGGCCATGGATCCACAAAGTAGGTGCCCTTCTTTCCTCACTACATCAAAGGATCAAATTCAATGTGGAAGGACCATTGGTGATTGTGGCTGGGGAAGAAGAATTATTGGTGTCCCAACCTATAAATGCCTCATATGTAAAAGTGGTGGAGGAATCTCTAGAATGCTTTTACCGATCTTTTGAACCCGTTAATGCAGTAGGTGAGGGTTCAAATTTAGCAGAATTATGATTAATCAGATGGTTAATAAAGGTTGGAGTATCAGGTTTGATTTGGGCAAGAATCTTCAAGAGATGATAGAGTTTTCGAAACTTAAAGACAATAATGGTAGAGCAGAACTAGGTTATGAGATGAAGGAAGTACCAAACAACAATAAGAGCGCAAAGAATGGATCGATGGTTGTTTCTCATTTAAATAAAACTTTCATTCCTGGAGGATATATGTACCCAAAAGCTGAGGAAGACATAAAAAAAAGTAAGATGCGATTAAGCTTTTGCCTAGTTTTCTATTCATATGGTGGATAATGAAAGGCAATGTAAGGAAGCTTTGGTTTATCCATGCCCACCCAGCTATAAGCTAAAGAATTGCAGGGTTATCCAGATGCTTGCTGTTTCTAATCTTATTTCAATATAATCACATCTTCTAACTGCTTAAACCTAAAAGTATTAGGATGAACTCTTATATTTGGGCCTTTTATTTTTAATTATCTTAATAAAAGTAAGAGCATGCATTTTGTCCATTCCTTCTATTTCATTCATTATCCCATCAAAGTTTCTTGCCAATATTTCCTATCTCATTAACTTTCAGGTCCCCAAGTCAACATGAAGATAATCATGACAATAATCCAGGTTTAATTTTGAAAATTCAATTAATATTGATGAATTTGATACTGAAGGGGACTTTGAGGAATATATTTTATCTCCAAATTTAACGAGGCTAATTGAGCAAAAAGATAAATCCATTGAGCCTCATCAAAAAGTTGTTGAAATGATTAATCTAGGTGATGATGAAAACATAAAAGAAGTCAAGGTTGGCACTTCACTTCCAACACTGGATTGGCAATGGTTAAAAGATTTGCTTAGAGAGTTTGTGGATATGTTTGCCTAGTCCTACCAAAATATACTTAGGCTTAGTACTAAAATAGTAAAACATAAGCTACTTTTAAAATCAAAATGCAAGTTGGTGCAACAAAAGCTACGAAGAATGAAACCAAAAATGTTATTGAAAATCAAAGAATAAGTAAAGAAGCAATTTGATGCAAGCTTCTTGCAGATGGCCAAATATCTTGAATGAGTGGCTAATATAGTACCTATCCTTAAAAAAGATGAAAAAGTATGAATATGTGTAGACTATAGAGATCTAAACAGAGCTAGTCCTAAAGATAATTTTTCTCTGCCTTATATTGATACTTTGGTGGATAATACAACTCGACATTCGATATTCTCTTTTATTGATGGATTCTCTAGCTATAATCAGATAAAAATGACTTCAGATGACATGAAAAAGACTACATTTATAACCATATAGGGAATCTTCAATTACAAGCTCATGCCCTTCGGATTGAAAAATGTCAGGACAACCTATTAGAAGGCCATGGTAACACTTTTCCATGATATGGTTAAGGTGTATGTTGATGACATGATTACAAAATCTCGAAAGGGAGAGGATCATGCAGTCAACCTTAGAAAATTGTTTGAAAGGTTGAGAAAGTTTTAGCTCAAACTAAATCTAGCCAAATATATATTTAGAGTCAGGTTAAGGAAGCTGTTGGGATTTATAATCAGTAAAAGAGGCACATAATTGGATCTAGATAAAATCTGGGCTATCTAAAATTTATTCCCACCAAGCACATAAAAAGAGGTTCGAGGTTTCTTGGGTAGATTGAACTATATATCTCGATTCATTTTTTAACTCACCTTTAAATGTGATCCCATTTTCAAACTCTTTCGAAAAAATAATCCTGGTGAATAGAATAAGAAATGCCAAAAAGCTTTTGACAAGGTCAAGCAATACCTATCAAACCTTTCAATATTAGCACCACCCGTCCTGAGGAAACCACTAATTATGTACATAGTGGTATTAAGAAATCAATAGGATGCATACTGGGGCAACAGGATGAATCCGACAAGAGGGAGAAGGCTATTTACTACTTGAACAAGAAGTTTATAGAATATGAGTCCAAGTACTCATCGCTTGAAAAAATGTGTTGTGCTTTGGCTTGGATAGCTAAAAGACTCAAGTATTACATGTTTTACCATACAACCTGGCTTACAGCTAATTGGATCCCATTAAATACATCTTTGAGAAGCCATCGTTGTCAGGTAGAATTGCAAGATGGCAAGTGATGCTTTCAGAATATGACATAGTATATATGAGTCAAAAAGTAATCAAAGAAAGTGTCATTGTTGAATTTCTGGTAGATAAGGCCACCGATGATTATGAACCTATGAAGCTTGATTTTTTAGATGAAGAATTAATGGCCATCTCAGGGTTAGAAGAAGATAATGGCAAAAGAAGAGATATGGAGAATATACTTTGATGGGGCTACCAACACTTTGGGCATGGGATTTGAGTAGTATTGATATCTCCAACAAGATGGTACTACCCCATAACTGCAAGATTAAACTTCAACTACACCAATAGTGAGGTTGAATATGAAGCTTGTGTTATGGGATTGCATGTGGCTTGGGATAGAAAAGTCAAGACATTATAGGTGTTTAGAGATTCAGCTTTAATTATCTATCAATTAAAAGGTGAATGGGAGACAAATGATTCAAAACTCATCCCTTACCATAAATATATCTTGGAATTGTGCAAACAATTTGAAAGTATCCAGTTTGAACATTTGCCTTGTGAAGATAATTAGATAGCAAACGCCTTGGCAACTTTAGCTACGATGATGCAAATCGACATACAGTTGAAATTCAACCCATTAAAGTAGATGTCATAGACATGCCTGTATATTATGATAATTTGGAAGAGGAAGAAGATGGCAACCCTTAGTATCATGACATTATGCGATACTTAAGGGATCAACAGTACCTGGATCAAGCAACAGAAAATGACAAAAGGGTCTTACGGAGATTGGCTATAGGATTCTTTTTAGATGGGGAAATTTTGTATAAAAGAGGTAAAGACCAAGTATTATTACGCTGTGTAGATGCTTCTGAATCCAAGAAGATCATTAGTGAGGTACATGATGGCATGTGTGGAGCACATACAAATGGGCATATAATGGCAAGATGATTATGTGAACTGAATATTTCTTGTTGACAATGAAAAAAAAATTGCATTGATTACGCTAAAAAATGTCATAAATGCCAGACTCATGCTGACAAAATCCACACTCTACCCAGCACTTTACATGTTATAGCACCACATTGGCCATTTTCTATATGGGAGATGGATGTTATTGGTCTCATTACCCCAAAAGGCTTTAAATGAGAATAGATTCATTTTTATGATGATTGATTACTTCACTAAATGGGTCGAACTCGCTTCTTTCACAACTGTGACTAGATCAATGGTCTACAAGTTCATCAAAAGAGAGATAATTTATAGATATGGGCTTTCAAAAAATATTATTTTGGATAATGCAAAAAACTTGAACAGTAAAATGATGCAAGAAGTATGTGCTTAGTTTAAGATCAAGCACCATAATTCAGCTTCATATCATCCAAAAACGAATGAGGTGGTGGAAGCTGTAAATAAAAATATCAAAAAGATTCTGGAAAAGATGACAAAAATATATAAGGATAGGCACAAGAAATTATCTTTTACTTTACATACGTATTGCACCTCCATACGTACATCTACCAGGGTAACTCTTTTTTCCTTGGTCTATGAAATGGAAGTTATACTGCTAGTAGAAATCGAAATCCCATTTTTAAGTGTCCTAATATAAGTGGGGTTAGAAAAAGCTGACTGGATTCGAGAGCGGTATGAGCATTTAAACTTTATTGAGGAAAAAAGATTGATAGCACTTTGTCATGGCTAGCTGTACCAAAAGAGAATGATGAGAGCTCATGTCAAAAAGGTTTGACCTTATCAATTTCAATAAGGAGAGTTGGTATTAAAAATAATTCTTTTCAGTCAGCATAATAATAGAGGAAAATGGACTTTGAATTGAAAAAGATCATATATTGTAAAAAAAGCCTTTTCGAGAAGAGCATTAATCTTGACGAAAATGAATGGAGATGAGCTTCCTAATCCTGTTAATTCTGATGTTGTAAAAAAGTACTTTGCTTAAAACCAAAAAAAAAAAAAAGAAGGAAAAGTTCAAGTTAAGTCGAAAGGGTAGCAAAAAAAAAAAGAAAAAGTTCAAGTAAACCTAAAAGGGTAGATTGAACCCCAAAAAAAAAAAAAAAAAGAAAGAAAAAGTTCAAGTTGAAAACCCAAAAGGGCAGCTTGAACCTAAAAAAAAAAAAAAAGAGAAAAAGTTCAAATTGAAAACCCGAAATGATAGCTTGAACCAAAAAACAAGAAAAAAAAGTTCAAAACCTAAAAAGGCGACATGAATTGAATGAGCAGAGTATTGCATCACTTGAAAGGCATACCAGGGGTAATGAATTTCAAAAAGCTTTGAAATATTATGACATCATGTTGTGATTGATTTTTGCAAAAGAATTCAAGATTTGTTGTCATGATTATCTAATTGTTTGTTCTGGGGCATTACCATCCATAAATGGTCGCCTTTATACACATTCATCTTGTTTTCAACCATCATTGTAATTTATCGCTTATTTAAATAAATGATATTTGTTTTATATATCTCTTTTCTCTTTATGCCTTGTCATGAATAAAAGAAGTGCATAACTTGAATCTCATATTTTGAAATTGAGATAATGATTAATAATGGAATGAAGTTATAAGTTACTTTGAAAGAACTGAAAGAAACAAGGGCCAAAAATGAACTCTTTTGAATAAAAGAAAATCAATAGCTTTTCATGGGTGGAAATAAGTGTTTAGTTGAGATGATGAAAGATAGTTTCCTTGTCAAAAAAATGCAAAAAAAAAGAATACAGATGAAAGTTATAGAAGCCTTAGTACCACAAAGAATGTCCTATTTGCATCCTAGATAGGGTATACATTCATATCATTACATGCTCATAACAAGTTTCGATCTCAACTCAGGTCAAATCATCTTCAGACTCACGGCATAGTCCCAATCATTTGATCTAGACTCAAGTCAGATTATCATCATGACATCGACTTGATCTTGATCACCTTCAGACTCGCGGCATCATCTCAGTCATCTGATCTTGACTCAAGTCATATCATCTTTAAACTTACAACATTAGTCCGATCATTTATTTACTACCTTGACTCGGTCTTAATCTCTTTCAAACTCGTGACATTATCCCAGTCATTTGATCTTGACTCAGGTCAAATTATCTTCACGCCCTCGACTCGATCTTGGTCCCCTTCAGATTCGTGACATCATCCTAGTCATCTGATCTCGACTCAATTCAGATCATCTTTAGACTCACAACATCAATTCGATCATTTATCTATGACCTTGATTCAGTCTTGGTCATCTTTTGACTTGCGACATCGTCCTAATCAGTCAATCTGGGCTTAAGTCAGATCATTTTACTTTTTTTTTACTCGAGATTCACCTCTGGTTTGTTTTACTTGCTGATTTGACTTGAACAGAATAAGTGTCTAGGTCTTTGCATGATCTCTATTTAACAGTGATGTGCAAAGAGGAACAGCTATAGACACCCATTTGTGTCCAGGATGAATTGTGATCAATTAGCTGAGGATATTATTACTTTTATTAGTATACTATAGTATTATTATATATTATATTATACACTATAGTTATTATTATTATTATTATATATTATATATTATATGCTATAGTTATTATTATTATTATACATATATTATATATTATATACTATAGTTATTATTATTTTTATTATTATTATATATTATATATTATATATTATATACTATGGTTATTATTATTATTATTTACGATGATTTTTTTCTCTTTTTTCTTTTCGTTTCTTTCATTTTCTTTCGAATTTGCTCATTAATAAGAAAATCAGGATTTGAATCAAAATCCCATGGTCAATGCCTTTAATGCAAAATAAACTAGATTCAAATCAAGGACCCAGGATTACGCTCGAACATAATCAATCCCAAGATTCAAGCCTGGATTGATTCCATCCGTTTCCTAAAAATCATCTTAAGACTGCATATAAATTGGATTGAAAATCAGAGGATAGATACTAAGAAATTTGAAGAAAAATAGGTTTGAAAAAATTTTGGTAGTAAGAGTTTATGAAGTTTTGAAGTTGGGATTTAGGGTTTGATTCATAGTTTTGGGTGTGATTCTAGGTTTTTGGAGGCAGATTTAAGGTTGTAGAAGGTTTCGGGAAAGATTTAAAGCTTTTTGAGGAGGTTTGAGGAGTTTCTAGGATTTTTTGAGAAATTTCTGGGTTAGGATGAATTTTTCGATAAAACTTTGAATTTTTCGATCATTTTTTTGGTGAAGTTTGAAGTTTCTGGTGGGATTCTGGCAAGTTTCCTATAATCTGATTAAGATTTTCAAATTCTGGAAAAAAATTTCAAAATCCGACGAGATTCCCAGAATCCGATAAAATTTTTAGATTTCGTTTAAATCTCCGACAGATTTTTTAGAGAGAAGGGAGAGGGTTTCTAATTTAGAGAGAGAAGAGGTAGAAGGTTTTTGAGGATTGAAACGCGATAGGTGGCTTATATAGCAGCCTGAAACAATGTTGTTTTAGGCAATCCAATATCTGTGTGTTAACCCGATGACCCATGCGTCGACTCGTGTTTTGACCAGACCCAATCACAGGTTTTCTCTTTTCCATTTTATTTTTATTTTTTGATTTGATTTGATTTTATTTTTAACCCATTTTATTTTTTATTACTTTTTTGGTTTTTTTTTTAAATATTATTTTTGCCATTTTTAATTCTGAAAGTAAAAAATAATAATCTTTTCAAATGAAAATAATAAAGAAAAAGAAATCTTTTCAAATAAAGTTTTCAAAAATATTTATAAAATATTTTCAATAAAAAATAAAAAAATAAAAAAATAAAAAAATATTTTTCAAATAAAAATCCTTGCAAAATAAATTCACAAATTTCACCTAAACTATTGGAGAGTTTTCATAGGTTTAAGTTTTTGTAGAATCCACCAAACTATTAGGAAATTCCATAAATTAATTTTTTTAAAATAAATAAATAAATAAATAAATAATTTTCATCTTCTAAACTATTGGAGGATTGCTTCAAATTAAGTCCTACCAAACTATTGGAAGACTTTACTAAATAAAATACTTTAATAAATTCAATGATGGAACCTCTTCAAAATGGGACACTAGTTTTAATGAATACTCTTGAGGTGAGAAAATTATCCTAAATTAGTACCGAACTATTGCGACAATTTTAAAACTAATTTTTAATTTTAAATTATTTGATAAATCTTAAAAATGATCAAGATTTAGATAATTTGAAATCAAATTGGCACTATCCTTTGGATAAGCATTGTGGGGGTGTTACAACCTTCCTTATGCATAACTAACTCCCCAACCTAGCAATTGTTTTTGCAGATCAAATTCAATTAGGTGGCCAATCATACCTAAACAAAAAAGATTGGTGGTGACTCATTCTAATTCATGTCTAGCGATAGGTCCACAGATCTATATGTTATGATAACTATAGTGACCTTTTATTGACTTGATATAATGTCGACACATGTCCAAATTTATTATAGTGTTTTTCTATCATAATTATGAAAATACTTCTCTTTTTATAGTTAGTTAAAATTATTATACTATTCTCTTACAATAATTACAAAAATACCTGTCTAATATAATTGGCTAAAATTTGATGTGATTTTTTAAAAATTTACTATAATACCTTTATTAAATTACTTATTAAATTTTAAATAACATATACTAAAATAAGTCCTATGAAAATTATTATAATGCCCATTGGTTTATTTAGTATGATTTTAATGTGTATCCAAATCTACTATAATGTCTTTTTGCCATGATTACGGAAACACTTCTCTTCTTATAATTAGTCAAAATTATTATAATACCCTTCTATCATAATTATAAAAATGTCCTTTTACCATAATCAACCAAAATTACTATAATACTATCTTATCATAATTATAAAAATATCCCTTCTATCATATTTGGCCAAAATAGGTGTTCTAAATACTCCACAAAATCTTTTTTGTACACTTTTTAAATTTTCTTCCAAAAATACCCATATAGCAAATACCAATTTTAGTTTTTAGTAAATGACAAAAATACCTTCAATAGTTTATACACCCAAACCTTCTTCTTATTCTTTTTCTTTTTTTTCCAATATTTTTCTTCTTCCTTCTTTCATCAATCTTTCACATACACTAAACCCTAAATCTTTGAAACTAAAATTAATATTTTGAAACCCTTGTTAAATCCTGCAAACTGTGTAATTTTTAGAAATGAATTTTTTTATAATTATATTGTAGTTTAGGAAAGAATTTTCGAGAATTATACTATATTTTTGAAAATGAATTTCTAAGAATACAATATAATTCTCAAAAATTTATTTTGAGAATACAATATAATTAAACTATTCTTATGAATTTAATTAAACTGTTTCTATAGGATGTTTGAGCTCGATTAGTAGACTAGCATACATGGGCACTTGTCTTGAAGACAAGTTCTCAAGCATGCATGGACAAAATGATGTTTTTGGTTTTTTAGAGTCTCAAGATAAGAACACATTTTGCCTATGCATGCTTAAGAGCTATTATATCTCTTTCATTCGCATACATGATCAAGTAAATTGGTCCATAAGTTCATATATTTTCAATTAAGTCATTCTTAAAGGTTTTCGAAAATGGATTTTTGAGAAACTAAAAAGATTCTCAGATATCCATTTCTAAATAGCCTTAGAGCTTTTCGAATCCTTTCAACTTCTCGGAAGTTCATTTCTAAGTAGGCTTAGAGTTTCTTACATATCCATTTTCGAGAAGCTCGATTTCACCTAAATCTTACCACAAACCCTAACTCTTATTCACATGTATTTCAACCACAATTCAAGTAAGATCAATCGAAAGCAATGTGGGAATCTTACCTTTAATCACTGGAAACTAAAAAACATAGGTGATTTGGGTTAATTTGATGGATTTAGGGGTTTTTTTGGATTGAAAAGTAAAAAGAGAATAAGAAGAAAGAATGAAAATGGTAGAAATGAAAAATAAAAAGTGAGGGGTGGGGGTGTATTTAGTAAAAATAGAAAATTGAGTATTGAATTTATAGTGTATTTAAAAATATGGTATATAAAGTAACAAATGGAGTGTAAATAGAATTTCCTTGGTCAAAATACTGTAATACTTCTTATACTATACTTACAAAAATGTCCCTCCTATCATAATTGACCAAACTTATTATAATGTCATTTATATCATAATTATGTAAATACCCTTATGAATGCTTCATAGGAAGTTGACATATGAAATTTTGTTTAAAATTATTATAATATTTCTATTAAATTACGTATTAAATTTTAATATGACATAAAATTAATTTATATTAAATTACTAAAATATCTTTATTATTGTTTATAGAATTTGATATATGACATTTTATTAAAATAAAAAATTAAATAATTTATATTTTAAAAATAAAAATATTTAATCTCCAACATAGTGAGAACCACACACTAGTATAAAGTAAAAAAATTGTATGTTTAAAAAAATCATAATAAAAACAAACTTGTTCCCTACAAATAAAAAAAAAGGAAAAAGAAAACTTCTATTTTACGCATTCATGTCAAATGTTACTTATATATCAGTAGAAAAAAATAATATTAAATCATATCAATAGCCAAGAATATGGCTATTGGGAATTATCTTCATGGTGTATTATTTTAGCATTTGGGACAAGATAGAGATGTTTTAGCCATCCAAAATGAAAGAAACTGAGGAAAGCTGCGTCCGGATGACAAAAGCATGACAACATAATGTCACAGTCTCTGACCTTTAAATGAGAATCTATGCTGCCTTAGATTAAGAATTGACTTCTTATGCCTAAGTCAACCTATGAACTAAGCGTGCGGGCACTAAACAAATTAGAAAGGTAAAATATGCAAGTTAAGAGAACAAGACAATGGTAGAATATGCTGTATATTATTAAGTGTGAATGATGATACAACTAAAGGAGGGGCGGCCCTCTATTTATAGCCCCATCATTGTATGGCTACTCTTAAAATCAAGAGATTATATGATTCCTAAAATTAAGACATTACACAGTAAAATAGATAGTGCATCATGATTCTAAGGATTCTCTCTTAATTCTCAAGGTTGACCAGATTCTCCAACTATGTGCTACCGATCCTAGATGCTTTTAGATGGTTTTGAATCGATCCCACTCACCTGGATCCACCTAAGTGCAGTGCGGGCATGACGCGAGCCTGGTCTTGATTGTGCAGGCAGGCTTGAGTGATGTGTAGATGGTCTAGACACTTTTCTCATGCTTATTATGCATAACCGCTGCTTCTATCCCTGGTATTCGAGCCTGGACCGCTAGTGCTTGGGCCTCAGCTCTTGGTGTGCCCACCCAGAGTGTGACAATAAGCTTTACGACCAACGGCAATAGCAGCATGGAACAACTAAAACTAAAAGCTTATTGGAGTAGACAAGCCGCGAATGTTGCATTGTTCATGTGTATTCTATATCACTTTTAATTCTTCCTAGCGTTGACCCAAGTACTTCGGCTAGGGGTTCGGTGGTTCAACCTAGTGGATCCTAAACCTTTTCATGGGCTAGGATGCCCATTAGACTGGTAGGTCCAGCTCGAGATAGTCTTTTAAGCTTACAACCTGACCGACCGAATCCTATTATTATTATTTAATAACAATCATTTATTTAAATTTAATTTTCAAATTTAATATCATATATATTATATTACAACATACTTAAGTACTTGATAACGTATGACGTATGAACGTCTATATAGATAACTTAAATTTTTTACACTTGGGGTAATAATTTAATTTTAATTCTATCAAATAATCTTCCTCAATTTATTATTTAATTTTAAAATATTTGAAAATTTCAAAAATTAAACTAATTGAATCTTTCTATTATTTCATTACCAAATTCATATTTCAAATATTTACCATATGGATAAGGAATTTGACTTCTTCTTTATCAATTATTATTATGTCTTTTCTAAATTCAAATAAAAAATTATCCATACATCTTAATTATTATCCAAAAATTATCTTAATAATTTTAAATGTGTAAGTAATATATATTTTGTTATTTTCATAATTCAAAAGTTAATTTCCTTTTTTTGTCCCAATTAGCTATTACAGATTAAATTTTAATACAAATTTGAAATTTAAAGAGTTTATCTTATTTGATTTAGATTTGATTAGTTATGCAAATAAATGTCTGTTTAAATTTAAAAATTTCAATACATGTATTTATACCTTCATAAATTTTCTTATGATAAATTAACATGGCAAATTAGTTATGCTAGACGTATTTTAATAGTTATAAATCTAAGGATGTTTATATTAATATTAGCTGGTGAACTTTGAACGGTATACTTTGATTGCTTTTTATTTTTTATTTTTTATTCTTTGAAATATATGAAATTTATGGTTTTAATTAGATCTATCACTTTTTTCTTATGTATTAATTTAATTATTTTTCATTGTCAATTCCTTTTACTTTTTTTTTTGAGGTGTAAGGGGATTTTAATAGAGATTTTTTTTAATTATCTGATGTTTTTAATCATGGATGCTCTATAATACTTGTTAACAAAATAAAAAATTTCATCTTTAACTGATTTCTTTCATTAATTAAACTCAATGTTTTTAGATGAGATTTGTGATATTACCATTCAGTCATTTTTGTTTTATATTTTCTAAGTATATCATTTGGAAAAGCTCGCAGCTCTGACCTAATATTTGCTAAAAACAGGTTACTTCTTATAACTTGACCATGAGTACATTAATTAATCCATCTTAATGAGTCTTATGTAGCTTAGTCTTGCAATCTTCTACTGTCTTGTATTTATCTTTACTTTCAATTTTATATTCCTTTCATTTCTCATTAATCAATTACTTTTCTTCATAATATCTTTCTTTCATGGTTGTGATTTAGGTTCGAAAGGAAACTATAATGAGGAATTGAGTGATGGAGTAAAATATCTTCTTTCCTTTTACGGAGGTTCATTAAAATAATCGCCTACATAAATATATATTATTAGATATAACTTTATTTTTATATGAAGATGTTATGATAGAAAAAGAGATAAGGTTTTTTTTTTTTTTTTTTTAATGTTGAAATTAATGATTAAGAGAATGATAAAATTACTATATATATGTTTATGTCTAATTCATGAATTTTTTTTAAGTTGAAAAAAGAATTAACTATATATATGCTATGGTCTTTCCGAAATGAATAATAAGGTATAAACTACTTCAAATTTATATTTTTTCACTTGATAATTTTAAGCTTCTCATATTATATATAGAAAGTTATTTCGTATATTACACATATCACAACCTAGTATATATATATATATATATATTATATTATAATAGACAAAGTTACATGGTAAAAATTGTTTATGTGGATACTTAGGTGGATGGCCCTTTTTAATGACACATAAGATAATGCTTTATTATTTTATTTATGAAATAAATTTCTTTAATAAATTATTTAAATGTAATATTTTGGATAATTATTTAAATTTAAATAAAAATCTATGTGAAATTGAAAATTTTACATAAATTTTAAATTCAAATATATTAAATCATAATATATATTTTAAATTTAATCTCAATTCCAAATATATATACTTATTTTATTTTTGCCAAATAATATTATTTAATAAATTATTTAAATTTAATATTTTTCGATAACTATTTAAATTCATATCAAAATCTATCAAAGATTAAAATTTTAGCATATGGTTGATTCTAAATTAAATTAATGAATTATTAACTAGAAAGCATAGACTACTAAAGTAATAAGAGTTTGTATCTTTATATGAAAAGATGAGATATTTGAATATTATTAAAAAATTCAAGAAAAATATATTTTGCCTTTGCAGAAAAATATAATATTTTATTTATGTTCTAATTCAAATATTTTTATATTGTATATTTGGTTAGTTTATTTATTTCTCTTTAGTTCATTACTTTTTTAATTTTGTTTAAATTTATTATAATTAACTTTTCGTATCATATTTTTTTATTAATTTCTTTAATGGTTTTGTTCTCTGTTAATTCATTAACATATTTGTTCTTATTATTGTATATTTTTAATCTCAACAAATTAATAACTTATATTTTCCGTTTCCTTTTATAGCACTTTTTTGTTATTGATTTTCTTTGTTTACAATTGATGATATGATAAGAATGATGATTATTACCATACCTGACCCACCAAAAATCCTCTATCAATTATATTAAAAACAACTAAAAATAAATAATATTTCAAAAAAAAATGATATGTTTTTAAGTATAACATAAAAAAATTATTATTTTCCTTTTATCTAAAAATATAACTTTATTTTGTTGATATAGAAATAATTGTTAGGCCAATATATTTGTATATAATAATTACTTGAAGTATATCAAAATAAGAATTAATAACATGCAAATGGTTATGACCAAATTAATAATTTTGATTTGTTGTTCAATCAAATATATATATATATATAAATTATAAAATATTATGATTCAATAGTTTAAGAATATTTTACTAATATAAAATATCTTTCATAATTTAATCAAATGATATATATATATATATCCATATCAATATTATCATAAAAGCAATTATTAATCTTAACTATTTAAAGATCGATTTTTGGTTTTTTATCAACTAAGAAAAGAATCGACAATAAAATTTTTAATGTTTTGCAAATGAATTGAAGAAAAAATATATTTTTTTGATGAAAGAGAAAGGATTTTTATAATTTTTGAAGAATTACAAACGTTTAGATTTCTTTTAGATGAACAGTATCATTTATAATAGATTATGTATAGATTATTATTTAATTGTAGCTTAGCATTTATGAATATATGATTATATACAGTAAATGAAAAAGAATTTATATATTTTTTATTAAAGATAATATAAAAAATTAAAATTAATTTCAAAAAATTTTAAATTATTAAAAATATAATAAAAAAATCTAATGTATTGTAGGAGTTAAAAAAGTTAGTATATTAATATATTAGTATTAAAATATTATTTAAAATTTAAATATTATTTTAAATATAAAATTCGTTTAATTGAAATCGAATAAGCAACTTAATTTTGAGCATAACTTTAAAAGTGACAATCAAATTTAGTTATGTTCAACTCATGAACGACCTTTAATGCATTTATATTTAACTTCCTTTAAAAGTGTCTATCAAAACATTGAATTATGCCACTTCGATCTTAACCACTTGAGAATAAAATATATAAATATATATGTTTTCTCTTTAATCATCTTAAGGAAAGAGAATGGAATGAAAAAAAAAAAAAGAATTGGGCTCTCAGTAAGCTTATTAAATATTTTTATTATATATAAATTTTTATTATATAAGATGGGCTCCCTAAGACTATATAGCCCTTGAACCCATACCTTGAGCCGTTTACCCAATTGCAACTGCCATATCCCCTGGCAGTAAGGATTGTGATTGAAAATGAGAGGGCTTGTCCCTATCCAAGCCCTATAAAGGGATCCAAAAAAATCCTAGCCGAAAACAAAGAGAAAAAAAAAATCTTTCCAAAAAAAAAAAAAAGAACCAAACAAAAAAAAATTGGTTGGGAAAACCACCAAAAAAGAAGAAAGATAAAAAAAAAAAACAAAAAAAAGAAAAATTTATCAAACCGGAGCAAAAAAAAAATCTAAAGCCATTGAAAAGCCATACGCTAAAAATAATAAAAAAAAAAACACAATCCCTTGGTAATGAGGAACCTAGTGTTATCAACCATATATAGAAAACCAAAAAAAAGAAAAAAATAGAAAAAAAGAAAAAAAAATTTTTTTGGGTGAAGTTAAAAGGTTTTGGCCTGGTTCTAAGGAAATTGAGAGGCTTTTAGGGGAAAAAGAGGCAAAAAAATGTAAAAAGGGTGTGAAAAGGAGTCTTTGGTGAATTTTTGAGCTTTTTTAATCACCGACGATGTGCGATTGATAGTAGTGGGTTCTAGAAAAAAGGTAGCCAATTACACCCTAAAAAAGATTAGTGGCGACTCTCTTATTTTTCTTGATTTTAAAATCTTTTCGTTTAACGATTCCAAAACCATTATGACAGCTTGACAACTTCATTAGGGACTTTAAGAGAGTTAGGCTAAAAAAATTTTAATCATGCGCTGCTAAGAATTTTGGATTTAATTGGTTTTATTTGATATTTAATTTAAATTTATTTTCATTTTTCAAAAGAAATAAATAAATATAAATTAATAAGTTGCATGTTAATTGTTATCTTATTTTATTTTTGTTATTTATGGTTTATTTATTTATTTTGTTTTGATTGATATATTGTTTCACACACTTTTGCATATTCACTTGCATGCATGAGCTCTAGACTCGGGCTTCATCTTTATTAGGAGGAAGTGAAGTAGTTATGCTATTGTGAGGCGATAAACTCCGTATTTGCTAGCGAAACACTTTCATTCAGATCAAACATTTTTCATTTGTAGCCTGTAATGGGTGAGGATTGATGTATCTTATTAGTCTGTAATGGACGATGGTGTAAGGTTTGATTTGGGAACCTTTAGACAAATAAATCCTGACCTTACATATAGTGAGCCATAAGAAGCTTGTCTAGGATAGAGCCATGCCACCTTTTAAAAAATCATCGAAAGTTAAAACACTATATTTATTCTGTTATTTTGCTATACTATTTTTATTATTTAAATGGTTGGATTATTGATTCATTTTATGTGTATGGTCATTAATTTTGTTGCTTACATTATATATGGATTATGTTTTAAGATGGAGTATTTGTTATGGGTCAATCATCAGTAAATGAAGTTCTCATGAAGCCATCACTAGTGTCAACCTCTTATAAAAATTATTTAGAAGTTAAAAGCTATGCCAATTTCTTTCATAGAAATTATCCAAATTAAGATATGTAGGGTATTTTGATGCAATTTATGTTTAAAGTAATAGTGTAAATAAAGTTAAGATAAAAAAAAAGAGTTTAAATTAAAGAAAGGAAAAGATAAAAAAAAGAGATTTAGGATAGATAAGGAGTTTGTTATTTTTTTGGAATTTAATCATTTTGTTCTACATTCATCCTTAAGGTGATTTGTTCATTTTGGGTTGTTACATTTTTGTAAATATATTTACATCATTATCATATTCAAGCATTTATAGATATATTTTATATAGCATGCAAATTAGGAATTATATCATTCATTCAGCAAGGAAAATAACATAAACGATTTGGTTTAAATGTTTGAAATAAAATATTTTTTTAATGGGTATAAGAAATTGAAAATACAAAAGATCAATTGGAGGCCTGAATTAGTACGTTAGAATGCAATCAAGATAAGTTTGGTCATGACATTCAAGAGATAACAAAATAGCTCATTGACGAAAATCATTGATAGACTCAAATAATTTATTTTGGTTCCTTTTCAAAAGTCCTTACTAATTTCAGCCGAGTAAGTCCTATGAATTCATGGAGTCGTGATCAACCGATTCTCACTAGGCCTAGTACACTTCCTGAGCATGCTGAAGCATTCAATGGTTTGATTAATAATGAAAGTTTAGACAAAATCATGAAATGGATGAGTGATCTAACCATCCAAGTATTTGAGCTTTATAATTTGATTTTCAAGATGGAGTTACCAGGTTCTATATAACCTTCACCAATAATGTTGAACTTAAACTTGCATTCAAATTCTTCTCATGTCTGTTTTTGACTTACTTTCCAAGCATTAAAGATCAAGCTCCAAAACTTCATGCAATCTTTAAGAAGTCCACATTTGAACCAAAATCTTTGGCTTTCCATTCCCCAACCACTTGTTCAGCCAATTGCTCAATTTTGAACCTTTTTACCACCACCAAATCCTTGAACTCCTAGTCTACCTGTTGTCTAAAAATTACCCAAGAAAAAAACATAGTTAGATTCTATCCCCATTTCATATGAAAAGCTCTATCCTTATCTATTTTAGAGACACCATGTTGCCTTTGTGCCTTCAGAGCCTTTAAAGCCTCAATACCCCAAATATTTTGACCCAAATGTGAGATGTGAATACCATGATGGGATTACAGGGTATTCTATTGAGAATTGTAAGGGTTTCAAATACAAGGTGCAATCACTAATAGATGTGAAATGTTTTGATCCAAATACTATAAGGGATTAAAATTAAGGAACAATGAAAAGGGGATGGCATGGTGATGAACATGGATGGGACTTTTGATTAAAGAAGGTCTTCAAGTGATGGGTTGTTAGGAAATAAAATGCTTTGCATGTTGTTTCTGTTTGAAAAATATTTCTTTTTATGTTAATATATTGTTATTTTGAATTTAGATATGTGAATTATGGTTTGACTTTAATTTTTTTCCTTTTTCAATTTCTACACTTATCACCAAAGAGCTTGATTATTTGTGTATTCATCCATTTATGTGTCCAATTAATAAAATGCAATTCATGTGTGCTTTAAAAAAAACAAGAAGAAAGAATTTCTTTGAGATTTATCCTTGTCATTTTTGTGAAAGGTAAGGAGAATATTGATTTGATATGAGAGATGAAAAAGAATATCAAGAGACTTTGTGCTCTAGAAAATGATCAACCTAAATGACCTAGCTTATGACCCATAAGTGAAGAGTCAGAGAGTGTAAATGAACAAAGAAGGTATAATCTCTTAGAAGAAAAAGTTCAAGCTATTGAAGGTAAAGATGAATCTTATAATGTGAAGGAATATCAATTAGTTCCAGATGTGGTTATTTTGTCCAAGTTCAAGTTTCCAACATTTGAGAAGTATAATGGAACTACATGTTCTGAGACACATTTAGCTCAATACTATCACAAATAGTTACGTATGCCAGTGAAGAAATACTATTTATTCATACCTTTCAAGAAAGTTTAACTGGGGTAGAGCCAATTTGTATTACAGTCTGTAAAGCAGCCAAATTTATACTTAAAGGGATTTATTACAAGCATTCTTGAAGCAATACCAGCATATGTTGGAGCTAGCTCAAGATAAATTAACCCTTTAAACTATGAGAAAAAGCCTTAATGAGAGCTACAAAGAATATATTGCTAGATGAAAATATATTGCATCGTAAGTTCAATCACCTTTAACTAATAAAGAGCTGATTTTTCTATTTATGGATTCCTTTTCATATTCTTATTATGATAAGCTGATTGGTAATACATCTTCAAAATTTTTTGATTTGCTATTTGTTGTAGGTAGAATCGAGAATGGGATAAAAAGGGAAAGAATTATGGATGGCAATGAAATGTAAGGGAATATTTCTGAAAAATTTACCCAAGAGAATATTGTTGAAAGATAAAATGAGAGAAACATCACCATGATATAGGAAGATTTAATGAATGACTATTTTTAATGATCACCATATTATTCTCAATTGACATTTTGGGCTAGTAACTTTCCTCAACCACATCATTTGTGTGCTCTAATTTTTTTACCGTAAACAATCACTAAATAAAAGATCAACCTAAGCCATTCACAAAGTTGTAAGAGAAAGAGAGTCAAGGTATATCATTCACTCCTAAAGCCTCACGCTAAGCTTTTTATCGTACTTGTCAAAAATTATATGATCTCTATTATTTATGCAAAACCTAAAAAACTTCCCTACCCAAAATGGTATGATCCTAATGCTAAGTGTGAATTCCATGATGAAATTGAAAGGTATTTTCATAGAAGATTATAATGCCTTTAATGATACAGTTCAGACTTTGATTGTTGTAGATTCTACAAAGTTTAAAGAACTAGTTAGTGGTCTTGATGATTGATAGCAATTGAGTTGTGGGTCAATAATGCTAAAGTTGAAGTGTCAAGTGAGAAACTTTTGTTTATGTGACTTTAAATATCATCTCAAGAGTACCATTGGGAATGTAAATTTTTAGGTCAAGTTTGAGTGTTTGCATTACATGAATGAACATTGCGCATCATAGTGTTTTATGGTTATATTATCATTTGAGGTCTTTTATTTCGTATAAGTTTTAGATATTATAGGTTTTCTTTGAAAAAAAATGGTAAAAAGGGGAAAGATATTAGATTTGAATAGAGCCCCACATAATTAAGTATCGAGGCTATAGGAAAAGAAATGCTTTAAAGAAAACGAGAAAAAAAAAGGGAAATAGTGGAAAAAGAAAAAAGACAAAAGAGAGAAAAAAGAGAAAAAAGAGAGAAAAAAAAAGTTTTGAGTCAAGGATGAGTTGGCAATCAATATTAGGAATTTCTCAAATACCTAAACAGTAATTTCTTAAATTATCTAGTTAACTTCATTTCATTAGTCATGACCCTTCAACAACCTTGAATTTGAATTTTTGAACCTTGCTTTCACTTGATAATGTTACGATATTAATGGGTGATATTCTTTCCAAGGCAATAAACAATGAAACAACCAATGTAAAGAAAATGTGGTTCCTAGAAAATCAAGTATATATGACATTTTTAAGAATTCAAATGCGATAATTTGATATGTCAAAGTTATGCTGTAGTTTCAAAAAATTTTCAAGATCAAAGTTACCCTAAGTCTTGTAAAATGACCTCAAACATATTAATTTTTCAGCTCTTTACCCCAAAAATTGGCCTGATCCATTATCTTGGGGGTAAAAAAGAAAGACCTCATTGCCTTTAAGACAACTTAAGTTATGATCAACCCTTTTGTTCACTTTTTGTGAAGTAACTTAGATTATCTAATACCTTAAAAGAGTTTATTCCATATGATCTTTTTCTTGTTCATTCCACATGATCTTTTTCTTGTAATAACTTTCATTAAGAGAGCTTTTTTAAAATGGGACATCTTTCATGAAACACTTTACTAATAAAATGAATTTAGGTATGAGTTACAGGGGGCATGTAGAAAAAACATAATAAAAAAAATAAAGAAAAAAATAGTTATGACATCATGCACTTAGGAAATTTGATTAAATCCAAATATGACAAATTCAAAGTTTTGGAAATGGGATAAGGAAAAGGCTTAAAATAGAAAAAGCCAACAATTCAAAAAAGAAAAAAGACAAACAAAAAACTTTTGAAATGAAAACATTTCTTTAAGTTTATTTTCCTAAAGGGAACTGCTCTTTAATTTAAGTGTTTATGTTTGAATTAGCAAATGGCCATCTTTCAGTATCCCTTGGTTGAATTCTTTCAAAATAAACCTTAACTTAAGATCACCTTTTACATTAGGGGGTAAAAAGAAATGTGTTTAAGGGTTAAGAATGGGGATGTCTAAATGGAATACCATTTGTTGAGGCAAAGGCTCAATATAAAAGTTTACAAAAGTTTTAAATCCACTCAGTGAAAGAATGCAAAAAAAAAAAAAAAATAAGAAAAATAAAAGAAAAATAAAAGGAAAGGAAAGAAAGAATAAAAGAAAGAAAAAGAAAAGAAATGAATGGGTGAAAAGCATAAGAAAATAAAAATAATATACTTTAGAGTGTATCCTTCAAATGAAAAAATAATATTTGGTTTTAAATACCCTAAAATACTTGTTTTGCGCCTTTTTATCTTTTTCTTTAACAACCTTAAACCTTAACCTACATTACATCATGTGAAAAGTCTATATTGGAACAAGCATGGAGGCTTAAAATTGAAGAATTTCTTTTGAAAAAATGATCATGAATCTTTTGGGTCTCCATTTATTACCTAATTTCCTATTAAGATCATTAACCCATTTTGAAAAGAGTTATTTTCCTCTTTTAGATAAGGTCTAATTCTTAGGTGCATGGTGTAATAATAAAAAAAGTAAAATAAGCAAATAAAAAAAGAAAAAAAGAAATAGAAATAGAAATAGAAAAATAAATGTAACTTTAAGGTGAAAACTTTAAAACGAGTAATCTAGAGCAAACCTTAAAAGTCACTCTTAATGCTAACTGTGATAGATGTTGAACAAAGGTAAGCCAAATATTTTAAAGATCTGAAATTTCAAAGTTCAGAAGTTTGAGATAGGTTGATTTAAAAAATCTTAATTTTTTTTCATTCCCAAATAACTTTTTAAAATCTCACAGCTAACCTTAACATATATAAAAATGTTGCATTTGTAGACTAAGAAAAATGTTGAATATCTTTGGTTTTCAAAGAATTCATATTTTTAGAAAAACTTATGTTTCATCGATGAACTTGCATGAAAAATTATGTCTCTTTTATTCCCTTCAGGTGTTGAAACCCTTTTAAATAAATAGAAATATTTGTATAAAGAACCATTCAACCTATTTAGAAAGAAAATTTTTACCTCTTTCATTTCTAATAGGGGTTGTCAATTCTCAAGAATTTAAGTCTATTTTAGCTGGCACCTAGATTTTAAGTCTTGATTATCTAGCATTAATAAAGTTTTAAGCTCAATTTGACTGACATCAATGAGATTAAGCCTAGTATTGATAGCACACAAGCTTAGTATAGTTGGCACCAATGAAGCCTTAATTCCAGTTTGGCTGGCATTAATGAAGATTTAAACCCAAATTAGTTGACATGTAAAGCCAAGTATTAGCTAGCATCAAGAAGCCAAAAGCCCAGATTAACCAACTCATAAGCCCAATTTAATTGGCACATAAGCCCAGATTAATTGGCACATAAGCCCGAATTAGTTGAAAAAGTATACAGCCCTTTTATCTCTTTTAAGTGGAGAAATCTCTTTTAATCAACAGAAATGTCATAGTGTAGAATCATCCAATCCATTGAGAGAAAGATTTTTAACTTCTTTTATTTATAATAGAAATTATCTATTCCTTAGAAAAATTTAAGTTTACATAAAATCTTACACCCAATGTAACTGACACCAAAGAAAGATTTAAGCTTAGATTATTTGACATCCTAAATTTAAGCCTAATTTATACGGCACCAAAAAAAGATTTAAGCCCAAATTATCTGGCACACCATGAAAAGCCCAATTTATACGGCACCATAATAATAACTTAGTTGGCACCCAAATTTTAGTCCAGTTTATTTAGCAACAATGAAGTTTTAAGTCCAGTATAGTTGGCACCTAATGAAAATTTAAGCCCAGATTATATGGTACATAAATTTAAGCCCAATTTAGCTAGCACTCAAGTTTAGATTAGTTGGCACGAAAGCCTAAAATTAAGTAGCATGCAAGCTCAAATTGGAAGTCACCTCATTTAACCTACAATTTAATCTTAGTTATTTCATTAAACTTATGGCTTAGTCTCGATCATCTTTATTTTCTGACTTGTGGATCAGTCTCGATCATTTTTATCTGTTAATTTGTGATTCAATCTTGATCATCATTTATTTCTCGACTTGCTATTCAATCCTAGTCATATTTATTCTCTGACTTGCGGTTCAGTTCTGATTATCTTTATTCTTTTACTTGCAGTTCAGTCCTAATCATCTTTATCTTTCAACTTTTGGTTCAATCTCTATCTTCTTTTATTTTCTAACTTACGGTTTAGTCTTGGTTATTTTTATTCTCTAACTCACGGCTCAGTCCAAAACATCTTTATTCTTAACTCGTTGTTCAATCTTGATTATCTTTATTTTTAGACTCACGATTCAATTTTGATTAATATACTTTTCAACCCATGTCAATTCAGATCATCTCCAATGTCACATTCCTTTTTTTTCCAAAAAAAAAAAAAAAAAAAAAAAAAAAACAAAAGCAAAAAAAAAAAGTAAAAAAAATTGAAGAATCCTTAAGTTGGCTTCGGACAAAATTATTGTTTTTGTCTTTACCTTATTCTTGATTCTCAATAATAAGCAAAGAGGGATAGTTATAGATACTGAATTTTATCAGAGTTCTCTGGATTAGGTCTTGATTTTTAATTTTATTTAATTTTATTAAAATTAATAAGTAAATAATAATAATAATAATAATAATAATATATGAAAAAAGAAAAGAAAAGATAGTGGTGCCATGTATGACACCACTAGCATCCTATCCCAGCCACACCCTAACCCTGAGCCGCACCTACCCTAAACAATCCCCTAAAACCTTACAGCCATTGAGCCCATACCCTGAGCCGTCTACCTAATCGTAATCGCCACCATCCATTAGCAACAGGGATTACGGTCGGAAACGTGAGGTCTTATCCTCGTTCAAGCTCTATAAAGGGATAAAAAAAACCCTAAGTAGAGATAAAGAGAAAATGGGGGAAATCTTGCCTCAAAAAATAAAAAAACCAAACCAAAAAAAAAAAAAATCTCTTGCATACAAAACCACTAAAAAAAATATACCAAAAGAAAAGAAGGAATTCTCTATCAAACCAGAACAAAAAAATTCCTAAGCCATTGATATGCAAAACACCAAAAATTAAAAAAAAAACACAATTTCCTGGGAATGGGGAACCCAATGCCATCAACCACATGGAGAAAAGTAAAAAAAAAAAAAAAAAGCAAAAAAAATTTTTTGGGTGAAGCTGAAAGGTTTCAATTTGGATCTCAGGAGATTATAAGGCTTTTAGGGAAAAAAAGGCCAAAAACGTAAAAAAGATGTCAAAAGAAAACTTTGGTGAATTTTTGAGCTTTTTCAATCACCGACAATGATGACCAACGATGAGGACCACAATGGTTAGGACTGATGATGTTTGGTTTTGAAAAAAAGATGTTCAATCACACCCTAAAAAAGATTAGCAACGACTTTTTTATTTTTTTCAATTTTAAAATCTTTTCATCTAGCAGTCCCAAAACCATTACGATATCTACTAGTAACTAAGATTCAATCTCTGACAACTTCAAGTATAAAAAAAGTTATCAATAATTGAAAATTTAAATTATTTTTAATTTATTACTAAGTTATTAGTGATTTACTACTAAGCAATTAATTCAATGATTTAGTATTAAATTATCAATGATTTATTACTAATTATTGTTGATTTATTATTAAATTATTAATAATTTATTATAAAATTATAATTGATTTATTACTAATTTATCAATGATTTAATATAGAGTTATTAATGATTAACTAATTTATTACTAAATTAATCACTAATTTATAATAATGTTTCTAGTGATTTACTACTAAATTACCAATAATTTACTATTATGTTATCATATATTTATTATTATGTTGTCATTAATTTACCACTTAGTTTTTAATTATTTATTATAAAATTATCACAAATAAGATTTGTTACTAAATTATCCATCACTACTATGTTATCATTGATTTATATTAAATTATGAATGATTTACAATTAAGTTGTCGATGATTTATTACCAAGTTATATTAATTTACTTTTAAGTTTCTAATGATTAACTATGAAATTATTATTGATTTATTACTAAATTATTTATGACTTATTAAGTTTCTTAATTAATTATTATTAAACTAAAACTAATTTATTATTAAGTTGTTACTAATTCACTCTTAATTTATCGTTGATTTATTACTAAGTTATCAATAATTAACTATCAAGTTTTTTTTTCAGAAAAACGACTAAATAATCATTTTATTTTTTATTAACCTATCCTTTATGTATTAATATGTTATTATTCATTTACAACTATGAAATATAGAGTTAAAAAAATCCACTAACAATATATGAAATAATTTTCTTTTTATGTAATAACATTATTATTTTATTCAAATTTATAATTTTTATTAATATTTTTATTAAATAGGTTGATGGTAGATTTATTATAACCTTCCAAGAACGTTTTGGCTTCATTTCTATTAGTCACTAGACTTTAATCCTAACAATGTCAAATATAAAAGTAATTAATGACTGACAATTAAGTTATTATTGATTTCCTAGTATATTGTCAGCAATTTAGTATTGAGCTATTAATGATTTATTACAAAATTATCAATTTACTACTAATTTATGAACGATTTATTATTAAGTTATGGATGATTTATCATTAAGTTATGAATAATTTACTATTAAATTGTTAAGAATTTACTATTAAGTTATTGTTGATTTATTGTAAAGGTATAATTGATTTAAAACTTGATTCTTAGTATCTTACTATTATATTATTAGTGATTTACTATTAAATTATCAATTTACTATTAAGTTGCCAATAATTTACTACTAATTTTCAACGATTAACTATTATATTATTATTTTTTTTATGCAAAGAAATTTAAGGTGATGGGAGGCTTCTCAAGTTTAGGGCTAGGGCAAACTGCAAGCTTCATAGAGGACTTAATACTATGTTATTGTTGATTTTCTTTTTAATTTTTGATTATTTACTGTAAAATTATTACCAATTTATTAGTAAATTATTTATTATTCACCATCAGGTTATCATCAATTTATATTAAATTATTTATAATTTACTATTAAGTTATCAATAATTAACTATTAACTATTAAGTTATTAATGATTTATTACTATGTTATATTAATTTATTCTTAAATTTCCAATTATCAATTATTTACTATTAAATTATTATTTATTTACCATTAGGTTATTTATAATTTACTACTATAAATTAATTACTATTAAATCAAAATTGATTTACTATTAAACTATTGATAATTTACTATTAAATCATTATTGATTTATTACTAAGTTATTAATGATTAACTATTGAGTTATCACTTATTTTTTAGTAAGCTATTTTTGATTTACTACTATATTGTTACGCATTTATAGTTATATTATAATTTATTTACTACAAAGTTATTATGTATTTACTATTATGTTATTATTGATTTATTACTAAGTTATTAATTATTTACTACTAAATTATTATTCATTTACTATTAGGTTATCACTGATTAACTACTAATTTATTGATAATTACTACTTAATTATACTAATTACTTTTAAGATTTCAATGATTAATTATTAAGTTATCAATTGATTTGCATATATCCAAAAAGAAAGTAATCATATGCTAGATGATATAATTTGTAAAGCAGAGAAAGAATGTAAGAAAAGTTTAATCATAGACAATAAGAAAAGTAATGAGCAAATACTCTTAATTTGCTATTCCTAATTTAACACGTAATAATAAGTTAAAATCATAAGTTTTATTATAATGCAAGTATCAAAATTAAATTAAATAAATATATAATATATATTAAGTCAATATTTTTAAGAAATATTTCAACTTCTTTAGTTCATAATAAAATAGTACATAATAAGATAAGTTTTATTTATGATTTGATTGATTATTTAGTGTATGTATTTTGCACCTGTTAATGAAATACAATTGCAAATAAAAGATTGGCAAATTTGAAATGTTCAGCTAACAAAGAAAGTAATAAATTTTACCCTATGTTTTTATCTTTAAATATATAATTTTAGGTGAAAATTTTTTGTATATATACATGATAAAAGTAATGAGAAAAATTTACTAAATAAAATTTATAAAACTAAACAGACAATTATTTAAAAAAAAATTAAGTTTACAATAATAATTATATTCATATTATTTTTCAAAATATTTTTTACTAAACAAAAGGATGGTATATTCCCAATTGTTGCTTCATTTTTATTACCATAATTCAAAATGACTTTTTTGATATTTTGATACCAACCAATTTCACCATTTGAAAAGAGTAAAAGATATTGTAAGGGGTTATAATAATCCAAATAATATTTAACTCTATATTGTTTTTCCGAATAGGTATGAATTGTAACATTTCCTTCAAATGAAATGTTTGAGTTGTTTCTTTCAGCTCATATAGCATTAACTTGATTAGTTAATGAATGATTATAGACTCGTTTAGATTAACATTTCTGCAATACAAATTTCAAAATTTTCAAAAAAGACAAATCCTTTAATCTTTACAAGACTTGGGTATAAATATTTTCTTCTAGAATTATCATTTGTGTCTCTATAACTTTTGTATTTTAGTTCGTTTCAATGTAAAATTATTTTTGAAAACTATTTTTTTGTGTTTTTCAATGTGTGGTACATAAAAAAATGATTTTTTGCTCAAAGCATAATATTGCCTAGATAATGGAAATTGTCTTCCGCTTTTTCAGTGCAAAAAATAATTTCCTTAGCAATTCTTCTCTTTTTCTCCTATGATCTCACCAGCTCATTTCCAATGATATAGCCAACAATCTTCACAAACCTAGCAAAGTAACAACTTTAGGACCAAGATCAACAATCGCTGAGCAACCACCGACCCTTCCTAATTTTGTTGTCCTCTAAATCCAATTCTCTTTTCTAAACTTTTTATTGATTTTTCATTTCCTTCAAATATCATAAACCTACCCAGAAAGCTTTGCATTTAAGATTCCAATAGCATATTTACAACCAACAAGAAAGCTCATCATTGATCTCTCTTATCGAGCTTTAATCTCAAGCTAATCTAGCCAAGTACCTAAACAAATCCCTCTTTTTCTAAAATACTGTTATTTTCTTTTTGTGCTTATTATATTGATTTTTATGAATTTAAAATGGGTATGATTTAAGTTAAATAAAAGTTTAGAAGAGAAAATGAAAGGAAAGTGAGGATGAATAGTGAAAAAGTCTTTGTATTTTTAGTTGAAACAAACATTAAAAATATTTTTCTCTAACTCTAAGTGATCCAAACACCACATATTCAAAGAAAATCTTCTAATTTTTGGAACTTGATTGCCGGTTACCAAACATAGCTTTAATTTTCATTGTGTTTAATTCTCATTTTATTTTGAAGTTTATTGCTGGTATCAAAAAAATATAGCTAAAATAACATGATTAATCAACTCAAATTTGAAACAATTTAAAACTTAAATTGAGCATACAAAATTTTTTACTTATTTTAAATTTTAATTTAATTAAAAATGAATATAATACGCATAATTATAAAAATAAATTAACTTAACTCAATTTTAATTGATTTTAAAAAGCCAATAACTTAGTAGTTATTTAATGCTTGAAATGATTGAGTATAGTCAAATTTTGAAATGAAATAGTAACCCATGAATATAACCAAAATTCAAATTGTAATAGTAACTCAATCAGAACTAATATTTTTTATTTATCTTCCATAACAATTTAAAAGTTATTTATTTAAACTTTTTCTTTCATCTTTAATGTCTCATTTTTATTATCTTTGTGGTTGAATTAGAAAAAGAATAATTTTTAATAATATTTCTAAAGTGAAATTGCAATTATAAGTAATTTAGTGTCCATTTTTTATTTGGATTTAAGATGATTTGAATTCTTTTTTTTAAATAAAGAGAAGTATGCATTATTTATTACGTTAAATTTGCTATGGTACATAAGTGAATAATTGAGTATACTATGAATAAATATAGATGATAGCTTGACTTAATTAGTTGATTACTAATCTTTAGTCTCAAACCTTATTCAAAATTACAAAAAGTCAAAATTCAATATGATTGAAATATTAAATATATAATTAAATAAAATTTTATCAAATGAAATTTGATAATAAATACCCTTAAATCACTTTTAAATTTAGTTAAATTACAATTTATAATAATATTTTTACATTAAATAAAATAGTGATAGTAAATTTGATGAATTTCAATATTTTTGTACAAATATTACTTTATATAGGAACCTTAAAATTTTATATGTAACAGTGAAAATTCTTCAATTGATATAAATGGAGAAAATAAGTGATTATATAATATTTTTCCTAATAAAAGAGTTTCATATTAATTTTAAAAAAAATTTTGAAATCAATACATTTGTATATTTTTCATTGAAATATCATAAAATACTAACATTGTTTGTCATATGGAGAATATAGAGTTATGCATAACTACTTAATCTTTCATCTCATTTTTCTTTTGCTTAGGGTAACATTCTATTGGTGCTTCCATCGATTAAATATAATTATATGTTCTACTAATTGAAAATTGAAAATTTCTTTTATTTGAAAAATTTTATTATATATAAATTTTTATTATATGAAAATATTAAAATACATAATTTTAAAAATTAAAAATAAAATAAAATTCTAACCTTACTACTTGTCATGTTTTCTTCTTAAAAAAATTGTAATTCTCAAAATAACAAAATTGTTTAGCAACACCTATACAATTTATAATAATATCATTTTCAACATTAATAACATAAAATTTCATGATAACTTTGATATAAACACGTTCAACATACGATTCCAATGAATTGTGTCAGACCTTGAAAAATTTACTAAAAATAATTAATCTTATTTCACTTGATAATTTTTTACTTAAAATAATTTACTTTAGGTCATTCAACCACCTAGATGACAAAAAAATTGAGTAATTTAATACAATTAAAAAAATTAAATCATTTTGAAATAGAAATTAGTCAAATTGAACAATTCTTATGATAATTTAGTCCTAAGCTACCAGTAGCTCCACTAACTCTTGAATCATTTAATTTTATAGGTGGAAAGTCTAACTAAAGTGTTCAAAATGTTAAATAAATCATATAATGCTAATTTTTTGTGGAATGTGTGCAATTTATTTGTATTTGATTTTATATTAGTTTTTTTATTTATAGGAATAACAATTATAAAATTCTAGAGGGAAAAATACAAAAAAGGAATTAATTATAGAGGTTAAGTTAAACTATAAGAATGATATATATTAAAAAATCATTTCAAGTGACTAAAAGGATTTAATTATATTATCAATGATTAAATGATTAACTCATAAAACATACAAACAATACAATCATTTATTAGTAAATCAATTAAAACAAAAAATTGAAAGGCAAAAAGTTAAAAAAAAAAACCAAATATACTTTATAATGATTTAATTATGATTGTCTTTAATGAATTTATTTATCAATATAAATTATATGTACAATTGTTTTAACAACGATAAAGGAACAAAGTCCATATAATTGTCTTATTCTTATTCACACTAATAAGTTTTGATATTGTTATATTTGTATTTTTATTTGATGTGAAAATTATATTTTATATCTTATATGAGTCTAATTATAAAAAAAAATTAAAAAAATTTATAAAAAATTTACTAATGATATTTTAATCAATAACTTTTAATTTTTTTGAAATTAAAATTTTATTAAATATATTTTAATCAATTATTTTTAGCACTTTTGAATTTAGTTATAAAAAGAAGCTAATAATAAAAAAAAATTATTTAAATTAAAATTGATAAAAAACTTACTTATAATGTTTTAATTAATCACTTTTAATACTTTTACGATTAAAATTTTAAGTATTTTAATTTCACAAAGATTCTATCTTAATTTAATTTACGTTGATTTAAATAAAACTTAAATAAATTAATAAAAATTACATATTTATTGACAAATTATTAAGTTAAATATTTATAAAAATATTTTGATCTATCTATTTTTTAAATTTACACTTTTATAGGTAAATAGATGACATAAAGTAATAAAAGGAGACTAAGTATGCTAATATGAACTCTTCTTCCTCGATACTTAAGCTCCATTCCTTCTCTCCTATTCGTACCCTCAAATTTCTTTCACCTGACAGATTTCAGTGTCGGAATATCTTGAAATTCAAATTCCCATGTCCAATGTCCGCTGATTATATTTTTCGTTGCAGATCTTACTTTCCTCCTAATCACCTTCCAGCCGAGCTCCACGTCGCTCTATTCAAAATACTTTCAACAATTATCAAATTTCAATCAACCGTTCCATCAATGATGAATATAACAATGAAAATTAAAAAAAAAGTGAAAGTAAAGAAGAAAATAAGAATTATGTACAGAATTGTGTAGCCTACAGCATCACCCATTAGACATAGGCCACCGACTGAATGATCAATGATCAGTACAGCTAACCATCTTATCAGTTTTTGATCATGCAAATTCATGAGAAGGGATATGCGGGGACCAAGTCACATCTGATGAATTTTTTATATAATTCAAAACACCGATCTCTGACTTTTTCATGAAAATCATAAAACTAATTGCATGGGGTAGCTTGTGGGAAAACACGAATGGCAGGGTGAAATGAACGAACTTGAAGCAATATTTTAAAGATTTACATCTAGCCTGTACATTTCATTAAACAGCAACATTTATTCAAGAAATTACTGAATAGAGTACTATGAAAGGGAATAGCTACAATCTCACCAAGCAAGCAACACAGCAATAGTTCCTACATCTATTTGCCGGTAATTGATTTCAATTGCTAGCAATGGGACAGCCAGGACTGGTTTATGCCTTTGCATTTTGCGTCATAGTCACTTTGGTACCTCAATATAAAAATATATAATTTGATACTTTAAAAAAATTTATATCGTTAGCTAACTCAACTGCATAGCATCTAACCATTATAATTGTGTCATATACCTGTTATTATTAAATAAAAGTATTAGTATTTGTATAAATTTTATGTAAATATCGTATGAATGTTATGTGATAATTAATAACTGATTGATTTTGGATAAAATTTTTGCCATCTGAGTAAAAATATATAGTTTTGATTTATGTTGATAGCTTTGTACGGTAAACATGTCACATTATAATATTTGATTAAATGCCACATATATAAGTTTTTATTATGCTGTTGAAAATTAATTGTTGAATAGATTTTTTATTGAATTTTTTGTAAGAGAGAAATATATTTTTTATAAGTATTTTGCATTGATAAAAGTTAGTTAGAGAGGAAAGAATAATTAATTAAAAGAAAAAAAATAAGATCAATGTAATCAAGTAAAGTACATTTTTTTTCCTAAATGAAATAAGGGTTGATGGAATGGATGAAGTTGGTAAATGAAATTGGTGTCATTTTTTTTCAAATTTTTTGCGGTTAATAGAATGTATAAAATTTAAATATATTTATAAAGTTGCGAATGAAAATTTCATTTTAAAAATAAATAGATTTTGAACTTCAATTATTTATATAATTTGACAATTGATTTTATTTATCTAAATTATTATGTTAGTAAAATCAATGATTACATCAATAAAATTAAAGGAGAGTAATTGAAGGTGATAGAAATTGGACCAAAATTATCAAATTTAACTTATATGAGAACAAATTTTTTATAAATTATACTAGATTGATTAAAATTTAAATTTCATATCAATACATAAATCATTTGCATAGTTTGACCTAAAATATCCTATAAAAAAAGGAACCTTCACTAGTTGCATGGCATGTGATGATTTGCATCAAACAATCTACCCAGTAGTTTTTGTTATTGGTTTCCTTATTATGCAAATTAATTAAGGTAAACATGATTTAACGTATCACATCTACTGGAATTATATGTTACACAACACATACTTAGTTTTTCGTTGGGAAAAATATATAATGTAGAAATAATATGGGCAGAACATGGAGTAACGTGGGCAACGATGGTCGTCCTTCTGGGAACCGGGAAACACGAATCGCTGGATGAAATTAATAAAGTAAAAACAATAATTCAAAGGTTTTGCTTACTCCAGCCTGTTATGTGAATTGAACAGAGTTATTTTATTTCACATATTATCCCACAACTCTCTATAAAAAGGGACACAATCAAGTTTGCTATTCATGCACAGAAACATTAGTTCCAACATCTAGTTTCTTTAGTTGAAGTTGCTAGAAAATGGGAAGCCCGGGACAACCGAGGCTATTGCTTCATCTTGTTTTTCTTTTGGTATTTTGCCTTGTGGCCACCATTGTGGCAGCTAATTCCCCACCTTACGAGTATGCATCTCCTCCACCACTGAAGCACCCATATAATCCACCAGGCCACTACAAGTCACCACCACCTCATTACGTCTATAAATCTCCACTACCCCAATCACACCCACCGCCTATTCATTCACCAACTCCTCATTACGTCTATAAATCACCACCACCACCACCATTGCATCCCAAGCCCTACAAAGCCCCACCTCCTCATTACATCTACAAGTCGCCACCACCACCACATCCCCAGCCCTACAAACCGCCACCTCCCCATTACGTCTACAAATCCCCACCACCGCCACCACCGCCACCAGCACATCCCAATCCCCATCCCTCTCATCCCGAGACTCCTGCACCTCCTCTTCACCCCCACTATTCTCCTCCACATCACCCCGAGTCTCCTCCATATCTTTACAAATCACCACCTCCTCCAAAGGCCTACTAGGCTGATGCTTTTCTTTTGATTCTGTTTGCGTTGGAGCTATAATGACATGTTCTCCACGATTTTCAGTAGTTCAAATTCGTTAGCCCCACTATCATGTTTTAGAATAAGAGGTTTATGCTGGAGACTCTTGTTCATCTCCATGCTTCCTACAATAAGTTTCTTTCCGAGTAGATTCCTTATGTTTCAGTATAAATTAATTTAAAAAATTTATTATTACTTGTTGCGTATGCATCTCACATGATTACTTTTTGAAAGGCAATAATTTAGTCTATAATTTTTTTTTTTGAAATTAATTTAGTCTATATTTTTATTTACTACTATTTGGGCCGCCGTCAAACCATTATAAATTTGAGAAATCAACTCTTCTTTACTTGAAAGAAGTAATAAATAATTAACTTCTATATATGCACAAAGGTCACGTTTTCTTCATAGATTTTGGGGAACACAAAGAGTTACTATTCCTACTATTACCAAATTGCAATCCCTTGAACTTTGCAAGTTTTCAATTGCATATTAAAGAGTCAATTTCCTCCATCTTCTATAAGTTACAGTGAAATATTTATTTATACGTTCTATTCAAGCGTAACTTCTTTCCAATTCTGTAACGTCAAATCTAGACATTTAAACTTTGCTTTATAGGAAGCAAAGAAAGGAGTAAAGATGAAAAAAAAAAATTGATAATCCAGTTATTTAATTAAACTACCAAATAAGAATGTAGCTATCAAATTTAATCATTAGATTAATAATTTTTTCATCCTTATTTCTTTTCATTCTTCCTATTAAATAAAAACCTTAATCCAATATGTTTATTTCTGCATACTTTTTGAACATGTATATTCTTTAATCAATTGGACAAAAATGACCAAAAAAATTCAATTCGATAAATCAGTGCGCAAAGGATGATACTGAAACAAATTAACTAATTGATGGCTCAAAGATTTGATAATTTTCAAAAGTTTAAGGAATTAATTAAACTAGTAAGTAGAGATCTCACGACAAGCATGGAACACTAGGCAGAGTGTAGAGAGTTGCTACAGAGATCTTGTTGAGTTCTGGAACTTGAGTAAGTAATCAGATCAGACCCTTTCGTTTTACATCTATAGATATTTTTAGGTACATATGATAAGAGATTCAATCTCAGACTTAAATTCTCCTAAGGAGAGTACAAAAGCAGGTTGCTGCTAATAATCCCTCTGTCTAAGACAGGGTCTAACCTCTACCTACGGTCTATGGCATAACATGATTAACAAGGTTATGATTTGAGAAACTCACTACTTTTAGGCATATGTGTGAATTTAACCATAATTTTCTTAGCCATCTTCTAGTTTTTAACGCTCAAAGCCTTGAGAGGAAGGCAAACAAATATGCCAACATGCCCCAATGCCTCCATTTTCCCACACATGAAATCATTCTCCATTATCTACATGAGCTGTATTAGGAGATTAAGTTACCAGTTGGAAATTGACCATGGTTCTGTAAATGAATTGCCATTTCCTCCAGCAATTTTCTTAACTCCTCATTTCTTGGGTGTGATTTGTCTTCTTTCTGGAACTCATGAACAGTACCATTGACTTCAACTAAACTACAACCAGGAGTCTTCTTTACTTTTCTTCTTTCAATGCCTTCCTCAACTTTACCGCATCTTTCCACCTATTTGCAGATGAATAGATGTTTGACATGGGTATGCGTGCACTATGTCTTAAAGGTGCGATAGCTACAAGCTTTTTCATTACACTTTCCCCAAGCTCAATTTTTCCATTAACGCTACAAGATCCTACTAATGCACCTCGAACAAATGCATCTGGCTCAATTGGCATATTTGCTATAAATTCTTCTCCCTCGCTTACTAGTCCAGCACGGCCTAAAAGATCAACCATACAACCGTAGGGCTCTGTTTGAGGTTAAAGTGTTTCCTACCCTCCTCTATCATTCCTGCATGACCATATGCAGAAAGGATACAAACAAATGTCACTTCATCCGGTTTGATGCCCACCACGGGCATCTCCACAAAGATATCCAGCGCTCTCTCAGCTTCTCCATTCATTGTGAATCCAACAATCATTGCAGCATAAGAAAAAAACATCTCTACATTTCATTCCTTGAAACACACTGAAAGCTTGTTCCACGCTTCGACACTTAGCATACATATCCACCAAGGCATTTCCTATAAACCCATCTGCCTTGATTTGATTTTTATCAATATATGCATGAATCCACTTTCCTAACTCGAGCTTCCCAAGATTACTACAAGCATTAAAAACGGAAACTAGAGTAACACTGTCAGGTTTAAGACTTATCCTTGGCATGCTTGAAACAAAATATTTCCATAAATTGTCCTTTTTGAACTACACCAGATATCATGGAATTCCATGAAACCACATTTTTAACAGGCATCTTATCAAACAACTGACGAGCTGAATCCGCGTAGCCACACTCCATATGAATATCAACCAATGTATTCCAACAAAAGCATCCGAATAAATATCATAAACATCACATATTTTTATTTGGGCGCCTAAACTCATGTCTCCCAGCCTAGAACAAGCTGAAAGGATGACAACCAATGTCATTTTATCTGGTCCTAAATTTTCTTTACACATATTGAAGTAAGCCTGAATGGCGTCCTTGGCAAAACCCATTTTAACAAATGCTTGAATGAGGGTAGTCCAAGACACAGTCTCTTTCAGGACTTTCATCTAACAACTTTTCAACATGATAAATAACCCTGCAAACAGTGTAAACTCGCATCAGAATATTGAAAACATAAACATTGGAATTAAGACTAAACTTAACGGAATGTGCATGGTTTTGTTGGCCTTCGTCCAGGGCATGGAAATTGGCACATGGTTTTAGGACATAAGGATTAGTATAAGTGTGAGGATAATGCTAGAGGCTTAAATATTTTGGACTTACTGTACGTTTGGTTAGGGAAAGGCTATTGCATTCCTCCTTTTTCCATGGTGTAAAGCCTTTCAAAAGTTAGGTTTGAGTGGTAAGTAGTTCGAGTTTTTTTAAACAAAGTCTTAATTTCGAATCTTATAAATAATAATAAAAAAAAAACTCGAAAGAGCTTGCTTCCCTTACAAAGTCGGACCCTCAAAGCCTAAAATGATTACCAGATACCAAGATCTTAGACAAAAAAAAAAATTAGGTTAATAGAAGAGGTATTCTTCAGAACGTGTATCCTTCAAAAACATGGAATACACATTCTAAGCTCTCCCTTAACAATGATAATTCCTTATGGCAAGGAAGAGGTAGCACTCTTTTTGTGACAATTTTACTCTCACACATTTCATGTATTTCTAGTCTTCTTTTCCAGATTTTTCATATTTTTTTACCAATTGAATTGGTTTTCTTCCCGCAAAAGATCAGATTCAAGTATGATAAATGCAATCTAAATTTTTAATAAAAGTACCTACTAAATTTATCCCTTTCTTCTGCAAAATAATTTCTATATATATGTATATACATATATCCCATGCTCAAAAATTTCGAAAAAAAAAAACTTTGTAAAATTCTTCATACTTTAGCACTCACAACTTGTAGATTACACACATCAACATCCTGCTAATCTATTCCAAAATTTGAAAACCTAAACTCCAACACACCAAAAAACCACCCAAATACAACCAAAGACCTATTCCCATACTTGAAGCTCAAACAAAACCGGATATACTTTCTAATAAATATGCAATCAAATCTGTAAATAACGATGAAATAATATAATTTTGTGCTTGGGGTTCAAGATGGAAGAAAATAAGTAGGGGTGTCGATTGCAAGGAAGAGGAAGAGATAATGGAAAGGAGAATCTGCCGGTTGTAAAAGAAACAGGGGTTCAAGATGGAAGAATAAAAACAGGGTTTCCGATAGCCGCAATCGCAAAAAGCATGCTGCTGGTGAAGTGAGATTTTGTGGAAGGGAGGAGGGGTATAGAACGAGAAAAGTGATGAAAACTGAGAAGAGTCGTTCCCCTAAGAAAAAGAAGGAATGGGAAAAAGACATGGGAAAAAGAAATGGAAAAAAAAATTATATTATACTTAAAATTCTTTCAATAAAAAAGATTATTTTTAAAGAAATTAAAAAATTATGAAAATATTTATAATGAAATTATTTGGATTAATGTGTAAAATGTTGCCTCATGTATCATACATTTTTTGTCAATTTGATACTTAAAAAAATAAAAATTTCATTTTGATACTTAAATTTTCATTCCATCAAATATTTTGATATTTTGAACTTGTACTATCAATTAAGTGACTTAAGTGGTATGAATATTTAATGAAATCATCACATGTCATAATTATCCAATCGATGCCACATTAACGAAAAATTATTTTTCTCTTTCTCTCTATGATTCTTTCCCTCAATATTTTTTTAATTTTGTTTGAATTTTTAATCAAAAATATATATTTTAAAAGTTTTTGAATTTTTTACTTAAATACTAAAATGGGAAATAAATGATGCAGAGATGACTTAATATTTATGTCTCATGTCATGATTTTATTAGATATTAATACTATGTAAGTAAGTTGACTAACAATGTTAACCGAATACAAAAGTACTTGACAAAATGAAAATTTAGGTATCAATGTGAGAATTTTAATTCTTTAGATATCAAATTGATAAAAAATATATAATATGGGGATCATTTTTGTATTTAACCCAAATTGTTTTTATGTGAATGTAAAATGGTATTTACCAACTTATTTTTTCCTTATTCTTTATCAAGATATTAACCAACCAAACAATTTAATCATATTAATGCATTATTCCATTTCATGAACCAAACTACGAAATAACTATTCCTTCTATATTCTATTCTCACAAAATAGCTATTCCATTCCCATTCTATTCCATTTTGTAAATCAAACGTCTTGTTAATGGATGTATTGGACTTTTTTTTTTTAATTTGGGCTATTTAATTCTCATTTGTTTGTAAAAGCCTTAGTCTCAGAAGGCTTTTTTATTTCCTTTATCTCTTGTTATTGTTAAAGGAGAACACTAACAACTGAGATTCTTGGGATGCAATTGTTAATTTGTTTGTTATTTAAAAAAAAAAAAAAAGACTAGTAGGAAGTACCTTTTGTTATGTTTCCTTTGTTTTTGTTCTTCCTACTATCTACTATTCTGTTATAAAAGTTTTCGGTTCACATCATTGGTATCTTAGCCTACCATGGCAGACGAGTGGAATTTCAAAATAAATTAGTGTTTTATAAGGTTTCAGACAAAACTAATAAAGGATCTCAAAAAGTTGTTATAGGTGACTTTTGATCTTCTGTCTAGATTGTTGAACCTAAAGTACATTGGAACAATAGACGAATAATAAAAAGATGTTTAAAAATTTTTAAAATTTTTGCTATTAAATGATGACGATGCTATTAACCTTTTCCTCGACAATATGAAGCTTGATTTATCTTAAGTAGTAAAATTTTTTCACCCAAAATCTTTGATATATGCTTTGTAAATAACTAAACATTTAAAGTCTTGGCTTTATAAACCAGCTATATCGAATATTACCCATGTTATTAACCCTTATCACAAAGTTCTTTATGTGAAAATGTCCAACTTATTTATGATTTAATGTCTAAAACATAAGTAACTCAAGGGATATTTTTGCCAATTCTGAAACTGAAAAAGATTGTAAACTTTATGATGATTGTATTATTTGGGATAACTTGTTAAACTCAAAGATTCACGCCCTTGTATCGTTGGTTTTCAATACACTTATGCATAATGGACAAGGAAATGTAGGCATGATGGAAGTGGATAACAATGTTTTTAAGTAAATTATTAGGATTGGTTCAGTATATGAAGTCTTTAATGAGTCTAAGGTTGATGAAGTAATTACAAATTAGGTATTAAACATGTAGACATTCAATTTTTTATGTTTAATGTTAAAGAATAAGCACTTTTGATTAAATGGAATAGACTTATATGTATTGGGGTGGTATACTATGAACAATTGGCTAAACCTTTCTTGTTGATAACAATGGATGTGAGTGAGAGGCTTAAAAAGACTTATGTAATGATGCTTGTGGCTGGACATAAGTTTGTTGCAGTCATTAATCCCTATAGGTTTAGGCTTTTGGTAAAAGGCAAAAAAAGTAATAATGAATTAAGATTCATTAAAATTGATGCATTACAAAAAAAAAAATTATATAAAGGAGCTCAAACAATGATATGTTTAGCTTTTTTTTTTTTTTTTTCAAGCAATGATGTTGTAAAGCCAATTATAAACCTCAACAATAGTAGCATGTATAACTTTTGCTATCATAACATTAGTAAGGACATAATGTAGAGGTGGACTTATCTATTTATGCCAAATATACTTTTTGGATTCTACAATAAAAAATATTTGATTTTGTTGTTGGAGAAGGGTGTACTATTGGATCAAATGTTACTATATAAGGTTCCTTCATATGGAATATTGTTACCATTGAAGCTAATTGTCACTTAAGGCATTCAATAGTGTGTGATGGTGTGATAATGAAATCATGAGCATTTTTGAAACCTAGCATTGTTTTATCTTTCAAGGTTGTAGTTAAACAATAGTTTGTTGTTCTTATGTAAAAGTTTTTTTTTTTTTTATTTCAACAACCAAGCCAACAAGATAGTGATGAGGAATTCAAATACACTAATAATAATAGTGGCATTATAGAGCTTTCTTTAGATAAAATGAATTAGGATATTGCATCTAACTTATTTAAGACATGATATGGGCTTACATCTAATCTTGGTACTAGTGGAATTGGTGTACTTAACACTTGGTTTTCTTTTGATATTTTTTCATTATGTGTGTTGAAATGGCCAAGTGATACAAATGACTCAAAAGCAAATTTTCCAACCTCAATCTTGAAACTGGTTATGACTTTTTCCTTTTTGGCTTTACTTGAATGGTTATGTTGAAAATTAAGCTAGAAATTAATGTGCCATATAGTGAATGGTATAAGTAATTTGAGGGAGAAAAAGTAAGAATAGTTGCACTTGGAATCAATTGAATTGCTAAAATTGCAAATATTAATTTTTTTCACATTTTCATTGATGGTGTTTAGCAAAAACATTTTTTTTCACTTCATGGGCTTAAGCTAATTGCAATTGGTTTTAAAGATAAGTTAGAATTGTCACTCATGTTTTGGATTGTTTCTGTCTAATGAGTGAAAGCTAGAGTTTAGAATATTAAACATATCTCAAGGTACCCAACTCTTCAAACATCATCTGCCATTAACTTCTAGTTCATATCTAACATGGTTTGGGTTTAGTGAAAAAGACCATTTAAGATTTGATGTTCCTACAAGTGTGCTAAAGGTTTTCACAAGACAATATGGTGACAATTGACTTCCTCTTTCAAGTGCAAGCAAAAAGCGAAAGTTTGATGAGAATTATTGGGTGGTTGGATTGATTGAAAGCAAGTTTCCCTATGTTGTTTCCAAGTTTTTTCCTATAGTGTTCATCAGATTCTAATCTTGCTAAACTTGTTAGTCCCTCTTTCATCATTTTATCTAAAAACAAAACACCTAAAGAAATCAAACAACCAAAAGTAGTGGTTCATTTTAGTGTTGTATCTTGGAAAACATGATAAATGAGAAAGTCACAAGACTTGGAAATGTTGTCACAACTTCAAATGAAAAAAGAATTGAGGTTAATATTACTGATACAAAAAAAAAAAAGCTTACGTATGGATGCTTTGGTATATGCTCGCAACCAAGGTATTGAGAAGGAACTTTTGTGGTGAAATAATGTTACAGTGGATAGGTCGAAGTGGTATAATGAACAAATACCTTTCCAAAAATTGCAACCTGATAGTTTTTGTTTGAATTACAAAAGAAATAAACCAACATTTGATCCTCGAGGACAAGAATCTTCTTCATGGAAAGAGTATTGATATGGACTTAAATATTTTTGACTTAATGGATGTATTAAACATCTTGTTATTTTTTATTTTTGACTGTTTATTTCTCATTTATTGGCAAAAGCCTCTATCTTACAAGGCTTTTATATTGTATGTTGTTATCATTGAAGTAAAGAGAATGTTACTAACTAAGAATCTTAGGATACAGTTGTTAATTTACTTGTTACTTACAAAAATACTAAGAGAAGGAGAATTGTATTCATTCAGTTATGCTAGATGAAATCAATCTTTTCTTTTTTAAACTTCTTCTTTGTTTCTTCTCCTCTATTTCTTCTTTTTCTTTTTACTAAACTTTTTGTTATGTCCTCTTTTGTTTTTCTTATTTTTCCTTCTTACTACTATTTTTGTTATAGAAAATTTTCGCTCGTATCAGATAAATGCCTTAGTTATAATTTCTTTGTATAATGCCATGGCTTCTAAAAAATTTGAAAAGATGGAGTTTTTAAGTGGTTAATAAGTTTTTTAGCATAGTTAAGGGTTTCAGAGGAAGAGAAAAGAGAAATGATAATATTTTGGAGAGGTCAATATTATAAATGATCCTTAAATCATAGTGAAATGTTTAATGTGATACTCAAACTATTGTCACAACATGCAAGTTTGAGAACCCGACTACTAGACAAAATTTTGAAATAAAAAAAAGTCATCACCAATATTTTTTATTATATGTGATTGGTTATTTAAAAAGTTGATCTTTTTAATAAACCCTAAAGTTAGTTTAAAATTTATCAAAAAAATAGTTTTCATTTTCAAAAATAGAATATGATTCAGGAGTATAGTCGCATATAAAGAAGGATTAGTACCCTCACAATGCCCATTTTAAAAACGATGTCAATTAAATATGCATTATATTTTCGGTGTTGGATAAAAATGACTTCAACTTGATATTTAATAATGATTCTCTTCACTTTTTGAAATCAAATTTTGTTAGGTGAAAAAGAAAAAGAAAATTGGTCTAGTAGTAAAATGAAAACCTTAAGGTTAAAGAATTAACTTAAAACTCCCCTTCATCTAAATGAAATTTAAAGATGACCATTTTTGTCTAACATTCATCATAATAATCTTTTAAAATGAAAATAATATTCTTTGTAGATAATAATTTTTAGTAACTCTCCAACATCTAAGCAGTGTACTAAGAATTATTTTTCTCAAAATGTTATTTTAATTTTATTTCACAAAACCTTTTTTTTGAAACATATTACTTTTAAAAAAAAAAAAAACTTTATACACCAAAACTAATGAATTTAACCATTGACAAGTGAATACTAATAGTAAAAAGAAACAAGCAAATGAAATAAATGCAAATAGTTATTCAAAAATAAATAAATTAATATATAGAAATGGATCTCATGCATTTTACATTTTTTATTTTGAAATGAATTCTTTTATGTAAAAAGACCATTTGGATTTCTCAACCTCTAGGCAAAATTTAGGAATGGCTTTTTCTACTTAAAAACTAATTTTTCACTTAATAACTCATTTTATTTTTATGAAAAATAGGATATGTATTTTCTCTTAAAAATAATTCATTTTTATTTTTTTTAGGAATCTTTTGAAAATATTAGATGAAATAAAATTTTTTACAAACCCCATCATCTAGATAGTATTTAGGAATAGATCATGTCATATAAGATTTAACATGTGACTCTTTTGAATTCTAAAGAAAACTTTAGGGTTAAAAGGATTAGCGTATAGGCTTTCACTAAAGATTTAAGGTTTCTAGGATTTAAAGCTAAGGTCTAGTTTTAGGGTTAAGTTTTAGGTTTAGGTTTTAAGGTGCAAAATGGGGTTTCATGATCCTATAAACCTTTTAAAAAATCTCCATCATCTAGCCAAACTTTCAAAGTAAGCCAAGAAACTGTGATTACATTTCCTTATTTAGAAGTTCTATTTTTCTTAATTTTCTTTAGAAACATTTCAAGATGCAAATGAATTTGAAAAATAACATGCATATTAGTGAAATACAAATGAGGATGAACATATCATAGATGTGCATTAGCAATAATAAACATGAATGAACAATTGTTGGATGAAAAATAAATTAAATCAAAATAAATTGATAAAAAGAATATGACAATATGATGGAAGTAATTAACATTAAGAACTTAAATAAATCATGATATATAAAAGCAAGTTAAGTAAAATGCATGAGAATTTAAAAATAAAAAACATAAGAATTAAAAGACATGGGAACTGAAATACTTAAAATTAAAATAACACAATATAAAAAATAATAAAACAACTTCAAGATTCAAGTATTCAAGAGCCAATAAAGGTGAATTTCAACCTAAAACTCCATCTAACTATCCTCATCTTACAATGTAACATTAAAACACAATTTACAAGCTCAAAAATCAAAGAATCTGCATTGAAACAAAGTGGCAATAAGTGAAAATAAGGGTAGGTAGCATTAAAATAGTCCAAAATAAAGTTTGAACTTAAACATTGCAGCAATCTATAACAAAAAAAAATAATAAAATTGAGTAGGATAGCAACTTTAGTTCTATTGTTTCAAGTCTATTCCTATGCTAAAATCAACTATAACAAATTTATAGTGGAATTCTTATTTAACCAGCTAAGAAAAGACAAGGAAAACATTCAAAATCTAAGTGAAAAATTAAAAAAAATGAAATAATGGCAGTAGTTCCTTAGCAGAGCTCCACCATCAAACACAAAATTAGGGGTGTAAACAAACAGAGCTTTCGAAAAACCATTCGTGAACATGTTCAGTTTCTGTTCATTTATATTCGTTTACTAAGCTTAACAAATGATCTTGAACACCATTTGTATGTTCATTTATTAAACGAATCAAACACAAATAACTATATGTTTGTTCATTTATGTTTATGAATAAGCTTGTTTATGGTTTGTTCAAAACTCGTTCGTTTATTGTTCGTGTGCTATTCGTTTATAATAATACTAATAAAATTATATTTTTATACTTTATCCTAATCTTATTTTAAGGTTGGTTTATGTTTGTTTGGGTCCGTTTATGTTCGTTTAGGGTTTATTTGTTTAAATTTGTTTGGTTATAGTTTGTTTATTATTAATGAATGTGTTCATTTATATATGTTTATGAACATGTTCATTTAATATTTACGAATGAACTTGTTTAACTTAATTGAATAAACAAGAAATGAACACGAACAATCTATTATTTAAACGAATGAACGAACATGAACGAATAGAGCAATTTTCTTAACGTGTACGAACTGAACACAAACACCTTTAAAAATAAATGAACAAACACAAACATACGTTCATTCATTCTTATTTGATTTGTTTATAGCCCTACATAAAATCCCTATTGCTTATTTTGTTTACAAAGCTACTAATATTCTCTTCCTTTTTTGAAATTTATCTTGGATCTCCATAATACCCTTTAATCCCACATTTCCCTCATATTTAAAAAGAAAAAAAAAACTCCAAGGTTTGGTGCAAAAATAACTCCTTCCTTTATAGCAAAAATGAGTTTAGAACATAAAAATTTAAGTGTTTTGGCAATCAGATGTGGAATTTGACAAGCTGATTTTGAAGCTTTGAAACTTTCTAAAAGTTTTCCTTTCATTCCTATTTTGAAAACTATTATTATTCTAAAGCAAAGATTCTTATTTTTTAATAAAAAAATCTTATAAAATAGATGAAGAAATAGATTTTTGTATGACAATCATAAAGAGACTGAGGAAAGTTGTCTTTTTTCTTTCAAGCTTCATAAAAAAATCACCTTTATTTTTGAACCCCCACTTTCCTTTCTTTTTTACGTATTTTTTTAGTCTTTTTGTTATGTAGCAAGCCCTCATTTTCAGCCAAAAGTTTTCCTCCTTCTGTTTTAGCCCTTAATCTCACAATTTAAAGGTTCACAACCTCTCATAAAAGCCTTTGGATTTAAAAAACATCAAGAGAAAAGAATTATTTACCTTTTTCTTAGTAATCTTGGTGGCCAAGTTTGAAAGGTGGTCGGTAGGATAATTGTCTTTTAAAATATAATGGTTATAATTATTTACAGCATAATCTTTTGGCTGTATGTGGTTGTCCCTTCATGGCATGTGAAATAATGATTTTGCCTTTCTTGAGTGAATTAGGTCTTTTTGCATTTTTCTTTCGTATTTTCACTGCAATATCATTCCTATGATTTTATTTTGCCTAGAAATGATAGTGGAAGGGTCTATAAACCTAAATTTGCTCTTACACCCAAAATCTAAGTTTGTTTTAACCAAGATTTGGAGTCACACTTCAATTTTGAAATCTTAAATCATATTTTTATTATTTATAAACTTTAATAGTCCTAATCGATACAATTTCGAGAGTTGACTCAAGTTTGACTAATGTTGACCTTGATTTGATAGAAGGGCATTGTGGTCCATAATTCAAATTTTGATTAAATTCAAAGCTTTTCCTTTAAATTTACACAAAAATCCTTTAGTTTGATTAAGTTTGACTTAATTGACCTGAGATTGACCTAGTTTGACTAGTGTTTGACAAAATTTGATCGAGTTTGACTATGTTTAACAAAAATACATTTTGGTCATTTTAGTTCAAAATTCAATTTTTCCAGAATTTTCTTTCTAAATGTTAGACTTTAACAAAATTTGGATAGATTTGACCAATTTCGACAAAATTGAACCATATTAAGGGTATTTAGGTTAAAATGCATATTTTTGCTTAAAACCCGAAATTTGCTTTAAAATCATACAAATTTCAATAAATTGATTTGATTCACTCAAAATGGCTCAGATTTGACTTGGTTTTAACCAAATTTGATCAAATTCAAACAAGTTTGAGTAAGTTAGCTTTTTGGTTAACTTTTGACTTTTCCTTAATTTTTGCTACTTTTCTTGCATCAACCTAAGAATCAATTTATTCAAAAATCATGGAACTTTCATAAAAGCCTAAGAAAATCTTGGAAAAGACCCGAGTCTTTATTTTTAAAACATCTTAGTAACCAAAATATATCTAGACAAAATTAGGTATTTACAACTATGAATTTATTAACTAATATGGTACTTACCCCTTATATGATTAGCTTAAAATGATGAAACATTATGGATAAACAACCACATTAGTTAATAAATTCATAGTTTAGATAACACACATTAAAAATTTTTAAATTCATGAACCACGTTAAATATTTTATTATAATTCAAGGATCATTTATAACATTATCTCTATTTTGAATATTAAGAACTTAATTTGGAAATGTCTTATTTTGATTGTTAGAGCATATAATAGCATACAATAGTTTTATTTATTGGCATGATTCTAAAGTGTCAAAGGGATTATTGATGTAATTGGTATGTGGGATTTTTGAAGGAGTAATGGTATAGTTAATAATATTTGAAAAAGAAAGATTATCGATTTTTCCATTTTGGAGAAGATGGAATGGAGTTTAAGCAGAGGTGAATCTAAAGGTGCAGACAAAGGCCATGGCCATTCTAAAAAAATTTTTTGATAGCCTTAAAATTACTATTTTAGCACTGTTATTTTCATTTTTGCCCCTTTTTCCAATTTAATTTACTATTGACTTAATACTTGACCCTAACATAATGATACTAGCTTCACCTCTAAGTTTAAGCATTACATTTGAAGAGTTTTTGAGCCACAAAAAAATGGTGGTTGTGGAACAATGAAAGTGAAGTAACTAACGAGAATATTATTAAGGTTTATACTATTAACTCTGTTATTCTCGATTGCGTAGTCAAATCAAAGGCTTATTGTAAAATTATATAAGAAGACTTTTCAAATACGGTAGTTCAAAATATCATTTTCAGACATTTAAATTTTACAATGTAAAATTGAAATCAAAGTTATTTTTCACATGAAATCTGAATTTTTTGATTTTCTAGTATCCTATATTAGAAGGTTTTTAATCAAATTTTCATGTCTTAAATTGATTTCTTCAATTTGAAATCTTGCCAAAATTATTGCATATCTTTTTAATCCTTAGTTTTTTATTCCACTGATTAATACATTATATTTAATTAATTAACATTTATTCTTTTACTATATTTTGAAAATATTTTAATATTTCTAAAGAAAAAAATAAAAACATATAACCTACTGTAAGGAAAGGGGGAGAGAAACATTAATATTAATTGCAAAAAACCTATAAAAATAAAGAAAATAAATTAAAAGCGCAACAAAAAATCTTTATTTAAGTTAATTTGTGTATATAGCCAGGGGAAGAAATATCTTGATAATTGATTTGTGACATTAGTAAAATGGATAGAATAATGTCCTGTGTTTCGATCCATTAAATGCAAATTTTAACTTATAAAATAAATGATTTCAAATCTATTACTTAAATTTTGATCATGTATGAATAAACTGTTCATGACCAAAACCCAAGCCACATGTCACATTTTTTTTTTCTTTTTTTTCTTTTTTCCATCCTTTTTTTCTAATTTTTTTATTTCTTAATAATTAGTTTTAAATATTAGGATGCCATATGTCAACCCATGATTGGTCTTTTTTTCCTTTTTTTATTTTGTTTTTCCCTTTTCTCTTTTTTCTTTACTTTTTACTTTTAAAAAATTAATAATTTTTTTTAAATTATAAAAATATAAATTTACATAATTTGTATTTTTATGTGTGGGTCAACTTATACCAAATTTTCTTTTTGCTTTTTTTTACCCTTTTTTTATTTTTTCAAATAAAAAAATAATTAAGATTTTTTGTTCTTTTGGAACACACTTGAATGACGTGTAATCTATAATTCTATTTCCTTTTGACTATCATGGGTCATTTTTTGGGTTTTACTTTTTCCTTTTTTATTTTTTTTTTCTTTAAAATTATTTAATAAATACTTTAAATATTATAAAATTATATATGTCTTAAAAGAATTTTTTTTATATTTGAGACCCATGTATATCAAACTTTTTTTTCCTTTTTTTTTTTTTTCCTTTTTTACATTTTTTGTAATTAAAATTTTAAAAATATTTAATAAATTTTTTTTGAATTAATTTTTTTTGTAAGACCCATTTGATATTAATTGTATATCGTATAATTTTTTTCTTTTTTCCTTTACCATAATTGGCCAAAATTCTTATAATTAAAACTATTTAATAAAAAAAATTTAAATTAATATTTTTCATAAGACCCACTTGATACTAAATATATGTTGTGTGTTTGTTTTTTCTCTTTTTTCCTTTACCATAATTGGCTAAAATTGTTATAATATCCATTTTATCATAATTGCAAAAATACCTCTCATATTATATTTGACTAAAATTATTATCATAGCTTCTAGCCATAATTAAAAAAAAAAAACCTTTTAATTGCTGCATATGATGCCTTTTCTACCGTAATTATGAAAAATCCCTCATTATAATTGACTAAAATTATTATAGTACTCTTTTAGTATAATTACTAAAATACCTTTTTAATTGCTTCATGATTATGCATTAAATATTTTCATGTAATAATATGAAATTAATCCCATTAGAAATGATCATAATACCTTTTTAATTATTTGATAATTGAATTACATATATCCAAATTGAATGTGATGCCATCTTACTATGATTAACTAAAATAACTATAAACATTTTTAACACAAATACTAAATTACCCCTTTAACCATAATTGGCTAAAGTTACTATAATGCCTCCTATAACTATAATTATGTAAATGCCCTTTTACCATCGTTTACCAAAAATATTATAATATCCCTCATACCATATTTACAAAAATATCCCTCATATTATAATTGCTAAAATTACTATAATACCTTCTAATTATAATTACAAAAAAAATCACTTTTATTTGCTTCATTTAATGCCTCTCCACTATAATTACAAAAATACCCCTCATATTATAATTGAGCAAAATTACTATAATATCAGATAAATTACATGAATGTTCACTTAACGATAAGTGTCATTTTAAAATAGTCACCAAATTATTAAAATTTTCAATTTAGTTACTAACATTTGCATTAGTATTTTTTTTGGATCATTGTACCGTTAAACCATAACGTTTATTTAGCATAGCTTGACTCATCAAAAGTGGTCAATTCCATGTCATACATTTTTTTCATGTCGCACAAAATTACAATATTTTTTTTATTTCTTCCTCTAGTCCCCATCCCTATTTCATTCCCTCTTCTTTTTACTTTTTCTTTTTTATCTCTTTTCCTTTAATTTAGGATGAAAAACCCTAATATGATGATTCCTTTTTGTCATTGTGGTTACTAACTAATTTGAAGACCTATTGCTTAAATGATAATCATGGAAGAAGGGTTTTGGGTTGCAAAAATTATATGTATTCATATGGATGTCATTTTTGCAATTGGTATGATCCACCAAATGGTGATTACGCAAAAGTTACACTTATTGGGCTTTTAAAAAAAGTGAAAATAGTTAAGAGTCAATGAAGGAAAGAACATATACTACAAATTTTGTTGTTAGCTTGTTGTTTGATTTTCACTTTCATTAAGCTTTGACATAATGGTTTAGGGTTGTTTAGTGTTTACGGTTATGTATTATGGGTTTAGGTAATATTTTAGGTGTATTAGGCACGATGGCATTCAAGGATTATGAGTTTTTTTGTGTACTTTGTATCAAGTGTAAGTGAATGGTAATAGCCATTAGATGGGTTTCAAATAGTATTTTAGGTGCATTAGGCATAATGACAATGAATGATTATTGGTGTTTTCTTGTATCAAGTGGTAAAAAATGATAATACTCACTCGTAGGTCAATTTATTTTGTAATGAACTTTGGTTGTAGAAGTTCATTTTGTAATGAACTTCGTACTAAAAATGATTATTGGTATCTGTTAGTCTTGAATTGATCATTATTTTGAAATGACAAAACATTAAAGCTAAATAAACTTGATCAAGATTTTGAAAAAGATTTATTCAATACATGTTCTTAAGTTTTATATTTTGGTACTAAATAAATAATATGATTTTCAAAGTTTAAACAAACCTTTCTTGGTGTCATATTTCTCAAACCAAATTTACCTTTAAAGATTATTTATTTGAGCTTAAATGAAAGTCCAATTGTTGTTTTTAAAGTGAACTTATTCATTTTGGACTTAGTACAATTTTGATAATATTGGTTTTGGGAAATAGATTAAGTTAGGAAAGTTGTTTTTACAAGAACAAAGTTTTCCAACATTGAACTTATTTTATTTTTCTGTATAAATTCACAAGGTTTTAACACTTGAATTTTATATAGTTGGAAAGCTCTTTGATTTAATACTTGAATTTTATATAGTTGGAAAGCTCTTTGATTTAATACTTGAATTTTATATAGTTGGAAAGCTCTTTGAGTCTACTTTCTAATGGATCAAACAAAATCAAAATCCAAATTTTCTAAGAAAAGATTTTGAATTTTTACTAGACACACTGCAGTTGTCCAGAAAACTGCACAAGGGGTAGATTTGAAAATTTACTATAATTCATACATAGTGAATTAGGTGATAAGCTTTATATGGATTGAAAGTCCTTTAAGTCTAGTTTCTAAATCTTCAAAACAGTTTGTGATTTAAATTTGTATTACTCAAGATATAATCAAATTAGTGAGTAAAGTGCAGAACGGGAGATAACCACCTAGCCACTGATAGGATCGATCTCCTCATGGAAGGGATCAATCGGGTCGTGATTTTCAAAGGTAAATTGGTTTAAAACATGAACCAATCGATCCCCTCATGGAAGGGATCGATCGGTTTTGGGTGGAAACACTCCAACGGCTATTTTTTGGTGCTTCCAATAGCTATTTTTTTCTCCCAAACACTGCCAACGGCTACTTCTTCAATTTTTCTATAAATTTGGCACTCCAACACACTAAGAAGATTGATGAATCAAGAGAGCAAGAGCAAATAAGCCACATTTTCATTCTTTCAAAGAATCAAGAGTTTTTAGAGCTTCAAAGTCCATATCTTTGTATTTATTGTATCCAATGTTTATTTGTTATTCATTCATCATTTTCTTGTACTTAAACTTAGCAAACACTTAGCCTTAGAGAGGTTGTTCTATTGTTTGCAAAATTACCTTTGATATACAAGGGTGGAAGAGAACAAGAGGTAAGGTATCCTCTCGAGAGCTTTATAGTGAGATTGGGTAAAATACTACAAAGGGTAGAAGTTTCTATCTTAAGCCATATAAAGAAAAAGATAGGTTGTATTTTCAATTCAAGAATAGTGGATTGAAGCCTTGGTGTGGACAACCAAGAAGAAAGGACATAGGTGCCTTGTGAAGAATGACCGAACTTCTATAAATCATTGTGTTTGATTTTTCTATCCCTATCTCCTTACAATTTATTATTGTTTATATTTGATTTTATATTTATTAATTGTTATTGTTTGCATTATATTTTTATCAAAAGTGCTTATTATTTTAATTTTCATTCAACTATATTGAAATCATTTGTTTGGGAAGAATTTGGTGAAATCTAATTCACTCCCTCTCTTGGATCACCATCTAAACTATAAAGCTAACAGTATTAGAAGATCATTTTGTATCAGATGGTAGTAATACTATGTGATGATTTAGATTATGTAATGAACTTGATACTTTACGTGGTTATTTCAGTAGTTTATTGCAGTAGATCTATTTAACTTAGAGAAACTTTTATTTTGTAACATGGATGAATACTCTTATAGCAAGATCAACCATGTTTAACAAACCACCTTTTATAAAGAGCATAGACCTAACTTTAATGAATTTGTAACTTTAACAAACATATAACAAAAGACAAAAATAGTTAATAGACTCTAAACTCGATACAGAAACTAGTATTGATAATGATAAGGCATTTATATCAATTTGTAATGTAGTTCTAGTAAGTATATTGGACTTGAAACAAACTCCTAAACACTAACACTATAAATTCTTTATTAACCAAAAAAAAAAAAACTCTTTATCAATAATAAAAACCCTTACATCTATACCTTTATTAAAAAAAAAACTTGTTACCATTCAACATTCCAATAATGAAAGACATTTCTATTACTTTAATACCCTAAACCAATCATGTACACAAAAACAAACTCCATTCTAAGTTGTTGGTTTTTCATTTCATGATAGTTGGTTTTGCTGGTCCCTTAATAGCTCTATTTTATTGAACATTAGTTACAGATAGCTTTTTCTTAGCAATATGCTTAACCAAGTACCTCCACTACACTTGCGTTACTTTTTGTTTGGCTTTAGTACTTGTAAGAGTTCCAATAGGTTTAGAAAGTCCATTTGGTCTAAAGATAAAATTCTGTTATGATTGAAAAACTTGACTAAAGCTTTACATATCAATATAGTAAATGATTCAATATTTATGATTTAGGATTTTTAGGGTAGGTTTATGGTAGACAAAATAATTGTTTACATCAAACATCCATCTAACTATCTTTAGAGGTGGTTGAACTTGATCTTTAGAGCCTTCAGTTTTGGTTTTAGCCTAACAAATACATTAAATGTATAAGAATTTAGATCAAATGATTCCTAACATTTTATTATATATTATCTTCACAGTTACAGAATCTTTAGCCTTTTGATTAGTAGTCCAAACAGCTCTTCTAAATTATAGAATAGAAATTACATTATAAGTTACTCTATTTTATCTATTATTATCATTAATGAATATAAATCAATAAATTAAAACACTCATAGGTAACTTTGGGATATTTTTTCTTACTTGTTTGGTAAATCCCCTATCTACATTTAATCTGCTATTACCATCAACCTCTCATTTACATGTCTTAACATTACGTCCTAATTTTTCATATTTGCTACAACTGAGTTTGTTTCATCTCTTATTGATTTTGAATTACTTTTACCTATTTCATTTGTTTCTTTCCTCCTATTCTTATGTAGTCTTACAAGTGATCTTCTTATAATAGGTGGTAGTATTGGTTATAAGGTTTCATCACTTGTCCATTGATTTGAACCTCTAATAAGGCAAATGAAGTTGGAATATATATTAACTTATGTGGTCTTGCTGTAGCATAGGTTAACATAATTTTTAAGCTTTTTTTTACTTTGGAACATGGTTGAAACAGCATGGATGCAAGAAATCCTAAAGAATTCCTTTTTTTTACATTAACATTTATGCAACTAAAGGTCGACTACATGCTAGTTTAATGGTTCACATACTATTTAGTATTTTGGACCACCAACATGTTTAGGCCAGCATCTACTTGACTCTAAAACAATATGATCCAACCTTTTTTTTTGTATTTTGAGGCAAAGTGGTCTCGAATACTTTTCAATTGTTGCATTCTTAAAGACAATCCTTTACATAAATTTTATCCTAATAGTCTCCATCATTGTTAGAATACGTTTATCCTTTACATCCAAAATAAACTTGTTAAATGACTCATAAATTATTTAGAAGCATGTCACACTTAATCATTGTTGAGAAATAAAACTTAGACCATTAAGCTAAATCTTTTCTTTCAAGCCATTTGTATGCATCAATTGACAAGTGTTTCATTTCCTTCATTACATCTTCAAACTCTTTCAAGTAGGTAGCTCTGACAGCTTTCAAAAAATAGTCATTCAATGCTTTTCTTTTGTTTGCAGGGCTTGATTTAAAATTTGTGTATAAATAACCAACATAGTTTCTATGCTCACCATTAAGCATAATATCCAAAAGTGTATCCATAAGTCCCTACAAAAATAACAAAAATATAAATTATAATTGTATCATAACCTTAATTTCGTATTTAAAAGGAACTAATAATAAATTAAAGGAAAATTTTCATACCTTTTATTTTATTTGACATAAAAGTCCAATAATAAAAATTTGTAACTTCAAAGTTATTTTTCAATAAAAGTAGGAACTAATACCAAAACTCATAGTTTTCATTTTCAATAGCTGCATACGTCAGTGGATAAATGCAATCATTTATATCAATCTTAATAGCTACCAATAAGTATCCACCATAATACCCTTTTAAGAAACAACCATTAAAACTAATAATACACTTACAACTAGCTTTGAATCCATCTTTACATGCTTGAAAATAAACATACATCCTTTTAAGTAATTTGCGCTCTAATAAACAGATTGTTGTGGCTCTTTTATTGCTTTGCCTGAGTTCTTCCAAATACTCATAAATCCTAGCATACTCTTCTTTGTGATTTCCATTCACAATTTTAAGTGTTCTTTATTTAACCCTAAAATATTTTATTAATTACATATTAATCACAAAGTTTATCATTGCATCTTGTTGAAGGGAACTTAAGGAATATTTTGGATCAGTAATAAATTTTTTGACATAATGCTCAGCCATTCACTTAAAAATCATGTTTCTATTTTTCATGTTCTTAAGCATGTATGTTAAAAAGGATAAATCTTGATTTATCAAGTAAGGTCTAGTTGGTCTTTTGCATTGAATTTTTCCCTCTACAGTTTTCATGGACAACCTTCATTACATACTACCTTAACTCTTTTCTTGTCATTCATTTCAAACTTAACATTATATCTATTCTTTCTCTTATACTATCTTATGGCTTCTTTCAACATAGCCATATTAACAAACAACATCCTTTTTTCTAACTTAAGATTTTCTATATCTATTTCACTATTAAATTTTGGCTATCTACTAATATCCTCATAATTAAACTCATATGCACCGTGTAAAGAATTTAAATTTTTATATCCCTATTCATTTGCACTTGTTTCAACACCTAATCCATCATCCATTTTAATACTAGCTCCATCACCTAAACATATATCTTGTTCAATCCCTAAATCAACATTTGCCTAAAAAACACGATCATCATCATTTTTCATATTATACTCACTCATTAAAATTAGAATTAAAACTATCACTATCATCTTCATCTTTGTCCATATTATGACTAACACCTTCATATCTTACTTTTATTTCTGCTTAAGTTTTAGTATCTAAAGTAACATCCACCTCTAATTCTCTAACAAAGCTGCATTTACATTATGTTCATCATTGATAGACTTATCTTCTAAGTAAACATGAATGTAATGATTTCTAAGTATGCTTGCAACCATATTGACAACATTAACATCTATTTTAAAAGGACTAATGGAATCAGTACTAAATGCCTCCATAGACATTTTTCAATAACATCTTATTATGCTTGCATAACCTAACTCCTTAATCATATCATTCATTTCAATAATTGACATAGCTTTTACATGACATAAATAAAAGTAATCAATCTTTTTTCTAATATAACTTATATTAAGAGTATGCACGAATTGACCATCATGATAAATGATAGCTTAAAAATAGTCTAAGTTAGACTATGAAAAGTTATCGAATTTTAAAACATTAATTACAAAGTTATTTTGATTTAGACATAAAATCCTAAAACCAAATTATACCCTAATAGCTTAAACATATTAATCTTCACTAAAATATGTCATAAAATAATATATAAAATACAATAATAGCCATTACATGCTTAAAAGAGTACTTAAACCTAAACATGGCTCTACATGCCTCCATAATACATGATAAGCAAACAACAACCACTTAAGCATACTTAGCACCACACAATGCATAAGAAAAAACATGACTTGATACATTTAACAATAAGATAAATTTGTCTACAACAACCACATTTAATATTTAAAACAAAACTAGTGCATTCATGTATAAGCAGAAAAGGAAAATTTTAAATAAATAAATTGATTCGTACAATAAGTATGTGGTCCTCTGCTACTTGATGCTTCATTCTGTCCATTGTTTGTTTAAACCTAAGATAAATTTAAACACAATAACCTAATCAATCCTACACTAATTGAAATAACACAAAATCAAACCTAAACCTTTTCTAAATCATAACAAAATATCCCTTGATAATCGCAACCTCCAAACCCTAAACCATCAAATCATTAATTTTTACTCTAAATCGCAAGATCAACAATCTCAAGGTAAAATCCCTAAAATTCCAACCCTAATTTCTATTGTCGTTCAAAAAATATCTACTCTTTAAAACCCAACCCAAAACCTAAATCATTTAACTCCAAACCCTTAAACATAATAACTTTAAAGCTAGCGTGTACTATTTTTTGAGTTAACCATGCTACTTGGTCTTTTTACTTGCTATGTAATTAAACTATTTCTGATGAGTCAAGCCATGTTAGATAAACGGTACAGTTTAACAATACAGTGACCTAAAAAACTACTAATTCAAACGTTGGTGACTAAATTAAAAACTTTAATACTTCAATGACCATTTTAAAATGAGCTCATTGTTAAGTGACCATTTTAAAATGATTCCCAGATGAAATTAATCCCCTTAAAAATTATCATAATCCTCTTTTAATTATTTGACAATTGAATTAACTGCATCCAAATTGGAGTGACGCCCTTCTTTCTATGATTAACTAAAATTACTATAATGCTCTTTTAACACAATTACTAAAATATTACTCTTACCATAATTGACTAAAGTTATTATAATGCCAATACAATCATAATTATGTAAATGCCTTCATTTACCAAAAGTACTATAATGCCTTTTCTACCATATTTACGAAAATTCTATCATATTATAATTTGCCAAAACTACTATAAAACCCTCTAACTAGAGTTACGAAAATATCCCTCATATTATAATTGCTAAAATTACTCTAATACCTTTTAACCATAGTTACAAAAAAAAAAAAAAAAAAAAAAAAAACCCACTTTTATTTGCTTCATATAATGTCTCTCCAACCATAATCACGAAAATACCTCTCATATTATAATTGACTAAAATTATTATAATACTCTCTAATCATAATTATGAAAATACCTTTTTGATTGTTTCATAATTATGAATTAAATTTTAATATTCATATAATACTGTGAAATGAATCTTCTTATAAATGATTATAATGCCATTTAATCATTTGGTAATTGAATTACATGTATCCAAATTGACTATAATGATTCTCTTTCTATGATTAATTACAATTACTATAATACTCATTTTAATATAATTACTAAAATATAATTTTTATCTTAATTGATCAAAATTATTATAATATCCCTACAATTCGATAACCAAGTAGTTTTTCTAATAAATATAAAATGTTGTGAATTGCTTGTTTCTTTTATCAAAGGATATGATTAAAGCCCCGTTGGAATATGAGTAGGACCTGTTCTTTGAGCGTGGGTGAGGGCTTAAGGTCCATCTCATCCCGAGGGATAAAATTTTTTATGAGCCAATTAAGAGGCGTGAATAATAACTATATAAGATTATAATTTATTAACATTATTATAATTTTAACATGTGTTATTATGTTTTGTTTTTAATAAAAAATATATAATTAAAGAATTTAAATATTTGACCTTGATCCACCGCAAACAACAAGAGATGCTGAGCTAAGCTTAAAAATTTTTAAAATGAAGCATTAAAATCGACAAACTCAAAACTACTTCTAAAAAATATATATTTCTTCAACTTGCTTGCAGTCACCTTCTATTCCTTCCATTTTTTTTTTTCTCTCACCGACATTAATAGCTGCGTAAAACTTTAAATGAAATTGTGACAAATATCTTAAAAAAACCACAAATTATTTGTCAAATAAAAAGGAACACAAAGTGTAGACTTCATTTGAAAGCACAATTATCGTCATATAAGTCCAAATCCAACACTGGTTTGGCTGGCATTTCACTTTCGAATGAAATCATAATCAACTTTGGATGCAAAAATGAAACAAACATTAGCAAGTGAAGTCCACATAAACTAAATTTTGGAACAGTTACTTTGTATAATTATTTTTAAAAAATGATATTTAATAGGTTTAAATTTTAAATATAATATTTTGATAGATTAATTTTATCCAAATTTATAAAGAATCTAATTTTTTTTTATTTTAATAAAGATATAAACGGATATTAAATTTTAAAAATAAATATGAAAATTGGTATAATTTTAAATTTTTTATCAAATATTAATACAGGGATATGTAGTATAAAATCCGTCCTGTTTTGTATATTATATAAATTTATATATTTAATAAATTAAATTTTTATTTAATAATAGAATTTTAATTTTAAATTTATTAGAAATAATATATTTACTATTTAAAAATACATATCTATAAAAAAATTATTTAAATGTATAACATAAAAATAAAAAATATTTTTTATTTTTTATATTTTTAAAAAAATCACATGTACAAACATGAAGATAAATTTAAAAAATTCGTTCACTGTAAATATAAAAATAAGTGATATAATATAAAAAATAAAAAAATAAAATATTCTAACCGCTTAATACTTTATCTATTAATATCCCTATGATACTTATAACTCATTTTTTATTCACAAACTACTGATTTCTTCTTTTATTTTCTTTTGTAAAAACTTAAAAAAAAAAAAAGAACGATAGATTCTCAATATTTGAAGATAGCTTCTTTTGACTTTTGGGAGGGTGTTTCTTTCACTTTCGTGCCTCCTGATCATTTGCTTCTTTTCCGTCGTAGTTGAAATTGTAACTTGTTCGAGTTGAACGCGGTTTTGGCATTTAAATATATTAATTTGCTTAACCAGCTTTGTTGAGTCTAGACTTGTTTATGGCCAAACGTGAACAGATCTCTTAAGGCTACATAGCTGGAAACAACCACCCCACCGACTCACCGTCTCATCAACAAACATATGCAAGCGCAAAGCTAAAGCAAATTGGATCTATCACGATGCTTCTTCTTTTTTTTTTTTGCAACTTAAAAAAATTTGATTTTCTTTGCTAGTTTTGAATTTATTTCAAATCTATACTTATATAAAAAAGCCACTTTTTTTAATCAAGAATATGCCGTTTAAAGTAAGATTAAATTTATCACTTAAAGAGTATTTGATATAAGATGATTTATTTAAAAATTATAATAATCTGTATTTACTAATTACATTACATTTTTTATAACAATTTAAAAATTATATGTGGCTATGATCACTCTCTAATGATTTAAGATCACTATTTAGGGAATGATATGATTCTTAACTTAAAAAAATTTATCACCATGAGAAAATAATATTCAATATTATTTTTTGATTGATTTACCGTCGCAAAAAATATAGTTAAAATTATTTCAAGAAACGGCTACTAAAATTTTTAAAAAGCCAAATTTTTAATCCTTTATTTTAAAAAAGTTTTATATTACAAATTTTAATTGATTAGAAAAAAGAATAAATTTATTGAATAATTTTTTAAAAAAATTATTTTTATCAAAATTAATTTATACTTTGTAATTTTTTATAAAATAATGTTTAACTATTTTATAAATTGTTAATTTAATAAATATTAAAGACTTTATTTTTTCTTATAAGGTTATTTTAGATATTTTGTACTATATAATTTATTTTTTTATATAATATCAAATACAGTGATTTAAAAGCACTAGAATTTATAATGTTATATCAAACATGATAATTTAAAATCACTATAGTAATTAAATCACTTTGATAATCTTATCACTATGATAATTAAATTACTATGATGATCTAAAAATAATACCAAACACTACTTTAATATTTACATAAACATGCACATGATAAATTCTATCTATATTGAATAACATATAGAATAGATGAATTTGTTAAAAAAATATTTAACTTAAATATAAATTAAATATAAATAATAAAAAATTTATAAATTTTGTAAATAATAATATAAAATAATATAAATAATAATATCTAAAAAATAATAAATATAATATTATAAATAATTTATAAGTAATAATATTTAAATAATAATATATAATAATAGATAGTGGAAAAATGAAAATTCTTTTATATATAAGAAGTGACAATTTGAGAATAAGATGAGAGATTGTATTGAAATTCAAATTTTAAACTTATTGTATGTTATTTCTTTAAGAATTAATGTATAAATTAATTGAGTTAAACTTAGATAAGGATGAGAAAAAAAAAAAAAGAAAAAAACAAAAAATTGATTTGAACTCGTAGTACTATTTGATTTAATTTTTTTTTATTCAGTTCGAATTAAATTCAATTTTTAATTTTTTTAAAAAAAATGAAATTATTATTATTAATGAAAAAAGAGAGAGATACAACTAGATCCAAGTGACTAAATTATTGTTGTGAAGGACACCAGACTTGGAGAGGCATATTAAATATATATATATATATATATATATATATTAGGTTTGAACATTCTTTTAATATCGAAAAGTGAAAAATAAAAAAAATCAAATCGAATTGATTTATATATTTTTTAAATTTTTATAAAATAAAAATAATTACTTTATACTTAAATCTATTTAAATATATTAAAATAATATATAAAAAATAAAAAAATTATATTTAAAAATTGATAAATCAAATTGAACTAGTAGAATTCATTTTGGATATTGTATGAAAATTTGATTTTGATTTAGATTGGATTTTAAAAATTAATAATTCTATGCATTATTAAAAAAATCAAATTAAATCCGATTAAATCCAAACCATTATCACATAAAAAAAAAAATTTTGTTTATAAATAAAACGAAATATTGTGAAAATAGCACAAACTGATAATGAAATTAATTTACCTTGCGAAACTTATACACATCAGCGTATGCAGCATATTTGTTTGTCTATTTGTATTATAGTTATGTTCTTTCTTTTCTTTATGTTAATATAGGTGTTTTTTAGTTTTAATCTTTTAACTTAAATTTCCTCAAGAAAAAAAAATTTATATATTAACTTAAAATTTTTAACCATTGATTTTAGGGTTTATGTGATCAGATAAAATTTTTATGATTTATTTACCTGAGTCAGGCCAGATTCATGAATAGATTTAATTAAAGACTTTTTTTTTATAATCAAGTTAATTTTGTAAAGGATACATAAAGCCAAAACAAAAAATCTCCCAACAACACGAAGAGTGGATCAAGCTAATAACTCTAACAATTCCAAATATTTATGGGTGCATTTCTATGATCGTGAGTTCATGTCTTTACAAACAAGGCAACCTAGTGGGAAACCACAATTTACAGGTTTGAAAAATGATAGTACATTTAAGTCGACAACAGATTTGGAACATTATGTTAAAGTCTTTAATCCAGCCTGTTATGCACATTTAAACAAGATTATCTGTTCCACAAATGATTGAAAACAACCCTATAAAAAGGGCTATGTACAATTAGTATTATCAGGCTGTAACAAAAAGAACACTTCTTCTTCAGATTCTTTTAAGTTTAATTTCTAGCAATCGAGCTTAATTGCTAGAAATGGCAATGGGGAGATGGCCAGGCTTCTGGCCTCATCTCGTATGTGCTTTGGCGTTCTGCCTTGTAGCCACCACTGTGGTAGCCAACTATCCGGAGCACCACTTCAATTACCCACCATATGGCTACTCTTCACCACCAAAGCATGCATGGTTCCCACCATACCACAACTCCCCATTCCCTCCAAAGCATTTTTGGTATCCCCCATACTTCTACATGTCACCACCTCCACCTCCACCATCACCATCTCCTCCTCCACCATATATTTACAAGTCTCCACCTCCACCATTGCTACCTCCTCCTTATGTCTATAAGTCCCCACCTCCACCATCACCATCGCCTCCATCATATATTTACAAGTCTCCACCTCCACCATCATCATCGTCACCTCCTCCTTATACCTATAAGTCCCCACCACCTCCTCCTTCTTCACCACCCCCACCATATGTCTATAAATCTCCACCACCCTCTCCCTTTGTCTATAATTCTCCACCTCCACCATCATCATCACCACCTCTTCCATACATTTACAAGTCTCCGCCTCCGCCATCGTCATCACCTCCCCCTCCTTATGTCTATAAATTCCCGCCACCACCATTACCATCCTCACCACCTCCTTACTACTATAAGTCACCACCACCTCCTTCACCATCACCTCCCCCTCCATATTATTACAAGTCTCCTCCACCATCATCACCCTCTCCACCACCTCCGTATTACTATAAATCACCTCCTCCTCCCTCTGCATCACCACCACCTCCATATTATTATGTGTCACCTCCACCACCATCACTATTACCTCCCCCTTTCCACCATTACAAGCCTCCTTGTCTACCCCCATTTCACCATGAGCATCCTCCATTCCACTACAAATCCCCAGCTCCACCAGCCAAGAGTCCTCCTTATTATTACAAGTCACCACTCGCCCCAAAGGGCTATTGATAAGCTGATGGCTATCTTTAACTCAGTTTTTGTTTAAGTCAATGAAAGACAGTACGCATTTACATTTCAAGAAGATCAGTTGTATCACAGTAGACAATGCAGGCTAATAAGTTAAATTCTCGCAATGTACGATTATCCATCCTGCTCCTTGTTGAAGTGAATGCAATCAATTACTTTGGTATTTGTTCTTTAAGTTCCAGTTTAGCCATGGCATGGCATCGCAGTGTGGTTACTTATCATTTGCCTTACCATTGTAGATTCATTAGATACTCAAAACATCTTTCCAAGGAGATCCTAGTAATAATTAGAATTTGACACTAAGCAATTCTACTAGACTATAAGAAACGAACAAACTTTGGCTTATCTTAACCCATTCTACTGTGGCCCAGATTGAGTTATGAATGCTAATTAAATTTGATTGTATCCAACGCATGGCTATCTTAATCTTTTTTTTTTTTTTTGCTGGAAGTTCTGATTTGCCTTAAACTTTAAGTTTTTTGGTAGTATTGTATTGAATAGATGGTGAGATTTGTTCTGATGATATTGACAACAGTAATGTAGGTAAGATTGATTACTGTAGCGGTAAAATTAGAATAAATGAAGGAATATGTGTTTAGATGCAAAAACAACTGTTATGATGAAGTAAATTGTAGTGAAAATAAAAAATTACTATTAAAGGTATTAAAATAAAAATTATATGTAATAAAAAATTTACATGATTTAATATTTATAAAATTAATAAATAATTAAAAAATTATTTTATATCAAATAACAATTTTATTGATAAATGATTAAAATTAATAAAAATAATAATATATCAAAGAATGAAAAGAGAAAAATTATTAAGAAAATATTTTAATAATTACAATATTATATAAAGGGTAAAAATGAAATAAAAAAAAAATGGCTAGTTAGCCACGGGACCAAATTTCATTGGTGACTAAAAGTCACAAAATACACTATACTATTGACACCCAAACGGGTGCCTTGATCAATTGATACAAATTTTTATAACAACTGACCTTCCAGTGGAGGTGCGGTGCAGTTGATTCCAATCCTTAAATTGAGTCTCTAAAAGTTGTCAATCACTTTTGTTATTTATGACCTAGTTTTGACCTCTAAAGGCCCTAATATATAGGCTTAAATTTAGTCTTCAAAATTTCTAAATTAGCTGTATACAAAGGTATTTTTAGACTTCAAAGTACATGAAAATATCTTAGCATGTCTAACTATATTAGTATTTGAACTTTGACATGCATTATCCTATTAACCAAAAATTTAATAAATTAATTAGTATGTGGTAATATAATAATATGGGAGCTTTGAATTTTTGACGGGTAGATATTCCTCACATAGCTTAATTCCAATACATTAATATGATAGGCAATTAATTAATTTACTGGGACTTCTTTTATGAGTAAGTATTTAATATATTTTTACCATTAGCAACAATAGTTTTAAAGGCAAAAGGACACTTAAAAGTCACTATAAATTTATTATTTTAATTATATTTTAATTAAAAAAATACTATATCAATTAGAGGCAAATATCATTATATGTTGTGACCCATATTATATTTGTCCCTAAAAATTATGATTTAAAGGCAAATAAGCTAATTGCCTCAAATTGTCTGTCTCTACGAAGCGTTTTTGTGTTGTAATGTAGTGCTACATTCCTCACTTGCAATAGAAAGTTTCTGGGTTGTTCTTTGACCGACAGCACGTCGTTATCTGCTGCAACAAATGCAAGAACATCCCTAACAATGCAGAAACGTAACCAGGATTGCACAAAAATGAATATGTTGGCTTTGCATAAATTATCTGTTTTATATATTCATGTTGCAATCAACCTGAAGAACGAAATACCCAATTGATCACAGAGCTGGGAATAATCTATCCGAGAAGTTGCCCTTATAGTATGGCCTTGTTCGATCATCATCTCTCCCACGACTGTCTAAATTACTTTGCCAAAACCGATTATGCCTACTTTTTATAGTTTGTGATGGCAAGGATGAAGATGAAGAAGATCGCCAGGCAGACAAAGACACAGCAAAGAAAGACGAGTTGGAGGGATTTAGATGTTTTTCAAACAAAGATGCATGCTTTACAAGGGCTAAGAAAACTTTTGGACGGGCGGCATGTCCTCTATTGAAGTAGAAAATTTTGTTCCATAAAAAAAGAAGTAAAAAATTTTGACAAATGCGTTTTTGGCCCCTTGCTGCTTTATGAATATTGACCCATGCACCTTGTCTAGCCTTCAATTTCCCTGATCCGCAATAAGTTTTGGTTCTTAAACTTCGCACAATTTAAAGCTGAAAAAGATTGGTACCCGAGTATCTTTCTTAATATTGACTGCAAGTAGTATGTTTAAATCGTTTCCTCAAATAGAAAAGCTATGAGCATTCACGTTCAAGCACTCACTCCCAATCAATTCTATTCTCACAAACACACAATTCCACATATAAACCAATTTTAACTCCAAATAAATCTATGAACATTCTCCTTCTATAAGCACTTTGACTTGATTTTTAACAATTTAAAATCAATTACAAATTTAATATCTAATGCGGCAAAACCTTATAATTTTTCTTACATTTTCTCTTCATCCAATTGACACTTCTCTATTATAAATCCTCAAATTTATCTACAAAGTAAACTTGATCACCTAATATCTTAGATATTAGATGAAACCAAAAATATATATCACAAAAATTTTCGAAATTTGAGCCGGAATTTATTAAATTGGTCTGCAGAAACAATTGTAATCACTATATGCCTTTACCTCTTCATTATTGGCCTCCTGTTCCAATGGCTGCAAATTAGTGAACTGGATTTCTCCACTGTTTGATTATAAACGGAAAAAAAAGTTTTCCCGGATTGCCAAAGGAAGTATCAAATTACACTCAACCAAGTTGTTGCAATCGGAAAAGGGAAAGAAAATGTATCTTTTTTTATCGAGGATGAGATTTCAAGTTCTATTAGTAAAAGGGGGAAAAAAACACTAGGCTTATGTGAAATCATATTCACAACCTTCAAATAGACTATTCTATAGAACTCTACATGAAATGGCAGATGCAGCTGCAGATTGTGAAGAACTGAAGGTTCTCAAAGAAAAAAGCTCAATGGCCTAAGCTAAAGAAATAATTTTTTTTTAGTTTATTATTTTATGTGTAATAGTTTTATAATAGAATGTAACACATTTTTCATTATTATTGTAGATACTAAATCTTATCCAAATTGATTGGTTAAGTGATTTACATTTCACTCGAATCTATTTCTTTTAGGATAGTTTGAACATTACAATTAATTATTGTCCTCATAAATTTTTTAAGTTTATTAATTCACTGAATGAATCAAACTATATTTAAAACTGATTTTAATTTATTGGCTTTGTAGACACTTATTTTATCCAAAATAATCTGATCGTGATTGATTTTGTAGTTGATTGGGGCACGCCAAATTGGATGGATTCAAATATTTAGACTAGGTTCATTATAGTTTTAGAATATTTCACGTGACCTCGAGTTTGATTTAATTTCATTATTGGTCTAATTGTTAAAGCCCAAATTCAATATTGAAGCCCAAATTTTGTATTAAAGCCCAAATTTGGTTTTGATTAATTAAGGACAAAAGTAAGATAGGATAAGAAAAATTAGCACAAATAAATACAATAATTAAAAAAAAAAAACAAAAACAACCTTCCCTCACTTTTCCCTTCCCCAGACCATGGTTTCACTTTCCTTAATTTGCCTCACCAATTTTAGCTCTCAGAATTTGCCTATCTACTTTTACCTTGTTTACCAACAACACCAATTGATAAAAGAATAATGCCTAAAAAAGTCAACTTCCCCCATTTTCAAAACTTTCACCTTGTTGTTCCTCGAAATGTAGCATTGTAAAGCCCCAAATGCAACCAATGCTAAAAGAAAATTTCAAAATTACCAATAACCCTTTTCGAAAGGATTTAATTCTTAGATAGAGGTGTGGGAAATAGAGGGTCTGGGCTTTTCAATAAAATTTTAGATGCATTCATGTTCAATGAGGGGAGACTAACCCAAGGGAAAGGAAAAACAAGAAATTGAAATTAGTCATTGCCTACAACCAAGACCAACCCCAAGCATACTCTCACCAGCACCCAAGTTGCAGTACCGATTGAGACCACTCATCAAAAACCTCTACCACCACCCATTATAATCGACCCAACAAAAATCTCACCATCACCAGCCCATACTACCACTAAACCATCGGACTGACCTGCCTAAAAACCTTCCTTACCACCAAGCCACCATCACCGACCTTCCTATAGCAAACCCATTTAAACCACCCCCAACTCTATCAGAACCAAGCTGCAAGTCCATCAAACCATCCTAAGCTTCACAAAAGAAAAAAAGCAAACAAAAAAAAAACTTAAAGAACACCTGCCTTAGTTTGTAAAAAAAAAATCATAGAAAATACATCCCAAAATAAAAAAACCATATTTTTTGGGATGGGGAGCCACAACACCAAAAGAAAAGAAAAAAGGAAGTCAGAAAGTTAAAAAAAAAAAAAAGGTACGTGTTTAGTCGAAACTTTAAGGCTAGATTTAGAAAATTTGGTGGCTTTTTTGGAGGAACTAAGGTGAAAATAGCAAAAAAAAGATCACGATGGTCGTGTAGGCAAAATTTGAGAATTTTTTGATGACATTGACTGGTGGTGAACAATGACATAAGACAGTGCAAATAGTGGTCACCTGTCAAATTTTGGGTTTTAGTGGGTTTTGGGTTAAAAATTGGCCAGCCATTCTTGGTTTGTCAAAGAGAAAAAAAAAATTATAAATAGGTTGTGAAATGAAAAAAAAATGAGTTTTATAGTATAAAAAATGAAAAAAATAGCATCATTGCAGAATAAAGGACTATGCATGACCCGTGACCTAACTTTGGATCCGTGCACCTAACCAAGAGATTTGCTTCAACTCTAGCCTTCTATTGGTTCAACTAAACTAAACCCGAACTAGAATTGAACTAGAACAAACCACATGAACTGGTCAAAACCGTTCTAAATTGCAAAAAATCACATGAATAGAAACGAATAGTTGAACCTACCTGAACTATCCTAGACCGTTGATCAACATTGATCAATTGATTTTTGGGTAATTTTTTATTTTTTTTATTTTTCTTAATTTTTAAATTATTTATTTTATATATTAATGCATATTTCTGTTTTTAAATAATTAGAATAAGTGTATATTTTTAGAAATAAAAAAATTAGTGTTTTAAGCTTAGTAAATTAAAAAATATATGTATAACAAAAAAAAAACATAAAACATAAATAATAAAAAAATAAAAATAATTGATGATAAGATATTAATGATGTCCAAGTATCGAGTCCTTAAAATTTTTAGGTGAAAATATTTTTCTAAAACACTGCCAAAATAATGAATTGCTTAGAAAAAAATATTCAATAAAAAAGTTTTCACAAAAAAAAAGAAGAGAGAAAAATATAAATAAAAATCAAGCAATAAAGGATAAACTAAAAATTTTTTAAAATGAATCTTTTTTTTTAATAATAACAATACATGATTTTTTTTTGTAATAATAAATAAAGAAAAAAAGCAAAAAGTGAAAATCTCTGAAGATGAAATATTAAAGATGTCCAAGTAGTGAATCCTTAAAATTTCTAGATGACAATATTTATCTAAGACACCACCAAACTGATGGAATGTCTGGAAAAGATTTTAAAAAAATAATAATAATAGTAGTAGTAGTAGTACTATTACTACTACTACTACTACTACTAATAATAATAATAATCATAATAATAAAAATAAAATATGAAATAGGTTTTTAATAATAATAATTTACAATGAAAATGAGAGGCAAAAAAGTTTCCAAGGATGGGATTTTAAAGAAGTTCGAGTAAAAATTCTTATTAAATTTCTAGATAAGAAAATTCTTCTAAAATATCATCAAAGTATTTGAGTATCTAGAAAAATTTTTGATAAAAAAATTTTCCTTACTTTGGTCCCTTAAAAAAATTTAATTAATAATAATGATACTGAATCAATTAAACGAGTAAAATAAAATAAGTAATAAAAAATATATAATATAAGGAAAAATAAATATAATGACTAAAAATTTTTGTACACATATCATACTTCATCTGCATTACATACAATAAACTTGAAAATGACACGAAGTTCTGAGGATGAGATACTAATGAAGTTTTAGTAGTATTCTTTAGGAATCTTTAGGTAAAACTTTTTTTCTAAAATCGTTGCAAAAGTAGTAAGGCATTTAAACTAATTTTCAATAAAGATTTTTGTTTATCTTTTATTTAATAAGAAATAAAGTTTTATAAAAAGAAAATATTATTTGGATTAAATTATGATCATTATGCTATTATATAGTTTAAAATATTAATTTTTGAAGATAAATATGAACCACCGAAGATGGAATTCTTGAGAAGTCTGAATAACGGTTCTTAAAAAATCTCTAAATGAGAAAGTTTCTTTTAATATTACCAGAATATTGGAATATTTTTAAAATTTTTTTAATACACAAGATTCTTATTTATCTTTCAAGCAAATGAAAAAATAAAAAATTAAAAAGATGTTTTGGTTGTAATAAATCAAGAAAATCATTTTTAAATGTTGAACCCAAGACTTTTTATCAAAATTAAAGGATAACAAAAGATTAATTGATACCCCTTTTAAAATGAGTGTTGTTAGGGTACGAATCTTTTCCTACATGTATTCCCGAATCCATCTCTAATTTCAAAGATCAAGATTTTTTTTTAATAAACTTTAAACTAGTTTTAAGGTTTTATCGAAAAGATAAATTTTTAAGTAACCAATCACACCTAACATCGTCGATCGTGGCTTAAGATTTCTCCCTTAATCCTAGAAAATATAGGATTTGAATCCTAGTTGGCTCTATAAATAAAGTTTTGCAAGCATAAGAAAAAATAAAGTGGAAGAACCCAGTAAAAAATTTTTTTGTGTGCTTTGAAACTGAGGCCCACTACCAAATGCTCTATTTCAAATCAGTAAAGTAAAAAAATAAAAAAAAAACCCACACAATCGAAATCAATACATCCCTAGAAAGGTAAAAGCAATGCTAGAAAAAAAAATGGACCAAAACTTGCAAAGCAAATTTAGGCTATTTGGGGTCATTTTTCATAAAACTAGGGTCAGATTAATGATAAGGGTAACAAAGGGAAAATTTTCAGAATTTTTTCAATGATCGACAGACAACAGTTGACTATGGAGATTGACGAATGGCACAACAAAACATCACCAAATTCCAAGTTAAATCGTCAGTTTCTAAGTTTTCTTTTTAGAGAGAATGAGAGAGGAAATTTGAAAAAATAGGGAAAGAAAAGAGAAAAATGAAAAAACTTTATTTGGGCTATTTAAAGCCTAGCCAAATAAAATCGTTTCTACTTTAAAATATTTACATGCTAACTATAACCCCACCCAAGATCCATGGACCCAACCCATTTCTTATACCTTTGATTAGTCTGACCAACTTGGCTAAGCCAAGCCAAGCCAAGCCAAGCCATTTGAGCCGATTTCTTCTTTAAGCCAATTAGTTAAGTTGCCATTTAAGCTTAGTTATCATTGATTGCATTGACCAAAGGCATTTTGGGTGTTTCTTTCTTCTTTATTTTTACCTAAGCTTCTTTTTTTATATATTTTATTATTTTTATTATTGTTTTTTTATGATTTTTCATTTTATTTTTGAGTGACCTTTAATATAGAAAATAAAATAAATGGATGAAAATATTTAGGGAAAATGTGTGAAAAACAAAATATTTTTTTAATTGAAATTTATTTAAAATAATTATAAAAATAACCTTAGGAAAAAGATAAACTATCATGTTTCCTATATACTTTTTAAAAAACTAAAAAGAAATAATAAAAGCAAATTTTTGAATAATGAACAAGAATAAACAAAAGTAAAAAATAATAATAAATAAAATAGTGAAATAAAAATAAAATCACAAGTGATTATTTTATTCATGATTAGGCCATTTCATTGAAATAGAGAGAAGGAACAAATGGATGATAAACTTGTTAGGAGCGAATAGATAGATAAAGTTGAAAGAAGCTTATGGGTTGGGTGGATGGTTGGGAAAAAAATTGTAAAACTGAGACTTGAGACAGATGAAGGTCAAGGTTAGACTTAGAGGTAGGATTTGCAAGAATAAATAAGAACCCCTAAAAAATTATATATATAAAGATATTTTAATAAATATCTCAGTTTAGGTAGGGGTAGATTTCATATAAATTTACCTCTGATCCAACTCTAATGCTAAAAAAAAATAAAATCGACCCGACCTAACCCATAACCCGTTTAAAGAAAATAATCTTACAGAATCAAATCAGATTGGAATCGATAGTTTCAAGTTGATTTGCCATCCCAAATCACTACAACAATTACATAATTTTATTTTAGTATTAGAATTTGATATCTTCATTTTGGATTTTAAGTTCTAAGAGGTCCCCAGACATTTTTTATTTATTTATTTTAGAATAATCTTATTTTCATTTATACGTATGTGACATTTTCAATGCAAACATTAATTAACTACATGTGAGTAGGTAGATGGAACTCGTAAATGTAGGCACCCTATTTTGTTTAGGGTTAATTTTATAGGATTTGGCTTGGTTTTTGTTAAATTAAAAAAGAAAGAAAGAAAGAGCTTGATTTGACTTGAAGCCTAGTGTTCTAATTGAAAAAAAGGAATTGGTTTTAGGTGGATTTGGATTAAAAATCCAAAGTTGAAGTCGATTAGGAGATTCAAACTAAGAAAACCTTTTTTTTCCTATTGTGATTGGGATTAAAGGCTTATAAAAAGACCCTATTAGGATGAATTAAAGGCAATCAATAAATAGGTAGAAAATTTTTTTAAAAAAAAAAGCAAAAAAAAGTTAGTAAGAAAGCAAGAAAAAATCATGAGTTAAAAAAATTTAGGCAGTATTGTTTTTTTATTGATTTTTGGGAAATTTGTTAGTTTGATCTAGGGATAAATTGTGGTTTAAAGGGTTTTAGATTTAGGAAAACAAAAGAGGCATCACATTCTGAGTTTAAGAATTTTTTTTGAAAATATTTTCTAGGGTTTTTTTATAAAACTCGAATTTTTTTTGGAAAATTTAAAGTTTTTGGTTAATATTTCTAACAAAGCTTGAAATTTTCGATCAATTTTTCAGTAAAATTGATTTTTTTTATTAAAATTTTTAGCAAAGCTTGAAGTTTTTGTTACTGTTTTTTGGAAATAGTCACCGTGAGATGGGTTGGGGTTAGAGTTTTCTATTAGCATTCAACACTTTCTTAGAAATAAGGCAAAGAAAATTCTTCTAGAGAGAGAAAGCAAAAGTAGAAAAATGAAGAAAAAAATATTTTTTGGCTTTTATACTACCTTTAAAAGCCTTTTCTGGTGGGACACTGATCTTGGCAAGAAATGATGAAAATGATCTGTCAAATTCAGTCAATGCCGATGCAGTAAAAAAGTATTATACTTAAAAAAATAAAAAAAGTAAAATGAGTTGAAAAGATATTTGAGTTGAAAACCTGAAAGGACAACTTAGATAAAAAAAAAAAGAGGATAATGAATGGAGTGACTCAATTCTCAATATATACTAGAAGATCTCATTACTTTTGGGCTAGTTTGGTTTGCTGCATTCTCAAAAAGTTGAAGGCACCAATCAAGAATTTTCAAAAAAGAATCCATGATGAATTAGTTTATGATGATCTGAATATTTGTTATGTGATTACTTATTGTCCTTGTTATATACTTTTTTGATAATGCATGAAATACTTCTCCCTTTTATTGAAATAAAATACCTCTTTGTTTATCCTTCCTTTTGTCCCTCTCATTAAAAAAAGAGAAATGTGCAATGTGTTATAATTTTTTGAAATTCAAAAAATGACGAAAGAATAACAATGACCATAAAAGACACACACATTATTTTAAAGGAGATTTAAAATGATAAGCAAAATAATAAGGAACAAAGGTCAATGAGAATAGTGGCCTATAAGTCATAAAGTGGTCGACATGAAATATGGGATATGAAGAGAAATCTCTTTTATCTAAACTTAATCAACTGCTGGAATGCATAGGATTCAAGAGAAGAAGAAAGAAAACAAACTTTGAGAAATTTTGAGGATTAAACGAAAATGACAATGAAAAATAGAGAAAGAATATGGTCTTTTCATTTGCATAATAAGTGCATTTGCATCATGATTATCATTTATTGCATGGCATTGCAAAAAAATATGAAAATTTCATTCACACATTCATGTGACACGACAGATGTATGGGTCTAGGACAATTCAAGACCAATAAAAGAAAAGTCAAAAGTAGGAAATGTGTGAACCATCTATTTAGAGAAATCTTTCGAATACCATTGCCTCTCAGATTTTTTAATATTTAAAGTTCATTGCCTTTGGTCAGAGGAGTTTTTTTAATTTCAAGAGCCTTTGGTCAAAAAACTCTATCAAAATTAAGTATGATTTGTAAAACCAACTGGCATAATCTATAAGTCATCTCAGATCTTTAATTTAAACTTTGTTGCCTCTGGTAAGTGGAGCCTTTGAAATTTAAAGTTTGTTGCCTTTAGTTAAAGGAGTTTTTATCATTTAAAGTTTGTTGCATCTGGTGAGAGAAGCCTTTTATCATTTAAAGTTTGTTGCCTCTGGTGAGAAGAGCCTTTTAACATTTAGAGTTTGTTGCCTTTAGTTAAAAGAGCTTCTTTAATTTAAAGTTTGTTGCCTCTAACAATAGGAGCTTTTATCATTTAAAGTTTGTTACCTCTAGTGAGAGGAGCCTTTTAACATTTAAAGTTTGTTGCCTTTGGTTAAATGAGCTTTTATAATTTAAAGTTTATTGCCTCTGATGAGATGAGCCTTTTATCATATAAAGTTTGTTGCCTTTAGTTAAAGGAGCTTCTTTAATTTAAAGTTTGTTGCCTTTAGTTAAAAGAGCTTTTTGAATTTAAAATTTGTTGCCTCTAGTGAGAAAAGCCTTTGGAATTTAAAGTTTGCTGCCTTTGGTTAAAGGAGCTTTTATCATTTAAAGTTTGTTACCTCTGGTGAGATGAGCTTTTTTAATTTAAAATTTCATAGACTCTGTTAAGAGGTGCCTTCCAAATTTTCTTTCAAAAAAAAAATTATGTTCAATGTTTCATTTTTTGTATGTGTTTACTTAAACAAAATTGGTGCCTTTTCATCTTTGCTTTCTTCATGATTCTAAAAAATAAGTAAAGAGGAACAATTGTAGACACCAATTTTGACTATTATTTTTTATTAATGTTATTATTATTATTATTATTATTATTATTATTATTATTATTATTAAATAATTAATTAAAAAAAAGTCAAAAAATAAATCTTTTGGTTTCAACTCTGGCAGCTAAAATCAAGCTGCCAGAGTTACATTTTCATTCTAACACTACCTAACTTGGCAACCAAAAATCCGGCGACTATTGGTCACCGAATAGACACAAATTTTCCATAAAAAAAGATGCCAGAAGATCTAGGATCTTGAATCCCAAGAACTCTATGAATAGAGCTAAGTTCTGCAAAAATAGAAAGACAGAGAGAACAAAAAAGACGAACACACAATAAAAAAAAGCAAACAAACAAAAAAAAATTTTCGAGAATGAAATTCTCGATCTAGGAAGTTGTAGATTTTTTTTGAAAAACCTAGGATGAAAAAGTGTTTAGAAAGCAAAACGGATCATTGGAGGAATTTTTGAAAAATTTTTTAAGTCAGCCGAAACTGGAAAAGTTTGAATTTTTTGACGATGGTTGAATTTTTTGGTACCGAAATCTGGAAAAGTTTGAATTTTTTAGTGACTGTTGAATTTTTCAACCACCGAAATCTAGGGATCTTTGAATTTTCTGGCATCATTGAAGTTTTTGACCACTGGTGCATGGCAACGATTAGTCGAAAATTGGGTTATCACGACAGTCGGCAAGGAGTTGGGTTTTCTAGAGAGAGAAGCTCTAGGTAGAGAGAGAAAGGGGAAAGGAGAAAAAAAAAGAAAAAAAACCAGACACAGGCCTTTTATAGGCCCTTTAAAACGACGTCGTTTTTTATATTAGGACCGGAACCGACCCCAACAAGATCTGCACGCCGACCTGACCTGTTTCGTAGGTTTTTCCTTTTTTTTTTTTTTTTTTATTTTGATTTTTTATGTTATTTTTTTATGATGTTATTATTATTATTATTATTATTATTATTATTATTATTATTATTGTTATTATTATTATTATTTTATATTATTGGTGGTAATAATTAAAAATAAATAAATAAATAGAATAAAAAATGAAACTAAAATAAAATAAAGACCTAAAAATATATAAATAAAAAATTAATAATAATAACTTTTTATAGGAAATAAATTCTATTACAAGCAAAAATATTATTTAAATTTCACCAAAGTGTTGGGATAATTTAAAAAAATAATTTTTGTTAAAAAATAAAAAATTGTAAAAAATAATAAATAAAATAAATTATTTAAATGAATCTTTTAAATGCAGTTTTTAGAGAAAGCTAAAAGAGTTTAATTTTTTTTAATTATTGCAAGTAAAAATAATTTTTCGGATTTCACCATAGAGTTGGGATAATCCAAAATTATTTTTACTAAAACAAAGATTGATTTAAACAATGTAAATCAATAATAAAAAATAATAAAGAATGAAATTAATAATAATTTATATCTTGTTTTTTTTTTTTAAATATATATATATATATATATATAGAAAATTGAAAGAGTTCGATTTTCTTCAAATAAGAGGTTAACATTTAGATTTCACCGGTGAATCGAGATAATCTAAATTTTTTTTATAAAAAAAATAATTAAATAATAAATAATAACATTTTTAAAAATAATCACTATAAAATTAATTAATGAATTCCTTTAACTATAAAAAAATGATTTTATTTAGGGTCTTGCCAAAATTGAGATAATCTTAAAACTTGTTTCGATTTTTTATGATTTCACCAAAGAGTCGGGATAATCTTAAAATTTATTTAATAAATTTTAGGAACTCAACAAAAAGTCGGGATGTTCCTAAAGTCCTTTTTAAAACAAATAAACAAAATATCTTATGATAAAATTTCGAGAATTTTATGAATAGTCAATTTTCTCAGAATATTTACTAAATAGTGATTTTCTGTAAATTCCACCAAAGCGTTGGAGAGTTTATAGAATACGAAATAATAAAAATAAAGTTATTTTTGAAATGGAGAAAAATGTTTTAAAATAAATTTTAGGAAATTAAACTTAAATTAAAAAAAAACCACGTTATCAAAATTATAGGATTACGCATGTTTAAATGGTATCGTTATTCGAATGGGCGACGTGAGGGTGCTAATACCTTCCTCACTTATAACTGTACTCTCGAACCTAGTCCTGATTTTACAGACCTAAACTTCTTTTAGTAAGTTTTAATTAATTTTAAAATTTTTTTTACTAAAAGATGATATTTTGGGTGGCCAATCACACCTTATAAAAACATTGGTGGCAACTCCAAAAATTTTCACCAAGTCTAGAGATCGAGTCCCCCGAACGAAAAATTGTTATGACATCATCATTGTGTACAACATCTATTAATGTATCTATTTATTATTGATTATACTCAACTCGCATGTTTGTGCTTTTACCTATCATTTGTTGTCTAATAATATCATCGTTGGCATGCATAAAAAATGTGTTTAATTTAAAACTGCAAAATAAAACAAAAATAACATCCTAAGGGGAATAATTCTTTATACTCTACTTAGATGTTAGAGAGTTATCAACAATTATCTTTCTTAAAAAATGTTGTTTTCATTTTCGAGGGATATCATGGTAAATATCAGTTAAAAGCATTATCTTTAAAAGTTCTGCCTTGACGTTGGAGAATTTTAAGATAATTCTTTAACTTAAAAATTTCTTCGATATTCCTAAATATAGAATTTTGATAAAATTAATTTTCTTTCTTTTAAAATAATAAAAAGGGGATTATTATTAAATTTCAAATTAAAACTATTTCATCCAACACCGAAATAGTGCATGATTAAATGATACCAATTTGTAGGCGTTGTAGGGGTTTTAATATTTTCCCACATGTAACCAACTTCTGAACTCAAAATCTATTTTTGTAGATCAAAATTTATCTTTTTTATAAACTTTAAACCTACCTATAGTTTTATTAAAAAGATAATCTTTCGGGTGACCAATCACACTCTAAAAAAGATTAGTGGCGACTTCTCCATTTTTCTTAATTTTAAAATTATTTACGTCTGGCAGTCTTAAACTGTTACGACAGAGATTAATTGGTATCAATTTATGGGCATTGTAAGGGTATTATAACCTTCTTTATATGTAACTAAACTCTTGAATCCAGTTTTGTTAAAAAGACCATAATCTATTGTTTTAGGGATCTTTAGTTAAGTTTAGAATAACTTTAGAAAAATAAATTCATATAAGTGACCAATTATAACTAGTTAAAAAATATTAGTGACGACCCCATATTTTGTATTTAATGAATTAGTTCCAAGGCATACACATTATGGCAATACATATGCAAGTAAATGTGTTACGATTGAAGAAAAAAAACTGTATATTGAAATAAGCTAATCTTTTCTTTCATTAACATTTGCAAAGAGTTTTTCATAGCTTTGCGATGTTATTTGGCCTTTTTTGATGATTGATGGTTGTTCTATACTAATGAAGCAATATTGTAGTGGGCTTGGTATCTTTGAATTTTGTTTATCAATTTTTGATAAAATCTGAAGCTTCAACGGATTGCGCGTCTAGATCCTAGTTGTTAAATGTGATTTTCTTTTTCATTATCAGATTCTTTTTTTCAAGTTTAGCTAATTTCTTTTAGATTTTTGTACAGCATCTTTCATGCTACTATCTACTTCTTTAATAAAATGATTTTGGCTTAACAAAAACAAAAGCAAAATTAAGAATGGAAAATTATATTGTAGAAGAAATTGTCAAGGTTAATTTACACCTCAATAGGTAATAATTAAATAAGAAAAAAAAAAGCTTATGTTTGTGTAGTTAACCTTCAAATTCATCACCATTAGTTTTTTTTTCTTTTATATTTTTTGACAGGATCCGCATATTAATTTAATTAAATACTACTGACCTATTTTAATATTTTAACCAATGTAATACCAATCATATTTTTTTTACACCAAAATAATAAATATTGCACCAAAACTCATTATTGTGTCCAATTTGAAAATACAAGGGAAAAAAATTAATGTCATGAATGGTTCTTAAATTATAGTAAAATATTTAATATGGTATTTGAATTTTTAAAATTTTTAATTTAGTACTTAAATTATGAATTTGTAACTAATGTGTTACTCACCGTAATGTGGTTAGTTTTAAATGATAATATGTGTCGAATAAATAACTTTTTAAGTACCATATTAGTTAACATATTTATACTTCGTGTACAATATTAAATATTTTATTATTTATTATAGTTCAAAGTGATGACTTGAAGAGTGAAAAATCAATATTATTTCTATGGATGTAAAATACATATATACAAATGTATAAATGGATTTAAAGCCCATGAGATATATCCAAAAATAAAGCCCAATCTTATAAGTCAATTAAACATAATACATTTCAACAACCCTCTCAAACTGAAAATGGTTCGAATGAAACATTTGAAGTTTGGAAACTAAATACCAAAAATGTGAACTTAAAAGAGACTTTGTAAAAAGATCTGTCACTTGTGATTCAAAAGAAATATTCTATAGCATGATGATGCCTTTGCATATCTTCTGTTTGATAAAATGATATCTATTTCAATATGTTTCATCTGTCCATGAAAAATATCATTGTGAGCAATCTAAATTGAACTCTTACTATCACAAAAGAATGGAATAAGTGTAGGTGTGTCAACACCTAAATCCATAAGTAACCAATACAACCGCATAATTTTTGCTATAGTGTCTGACAAAGTTCTATACCATACTTCAACACTTGAATGTGCCATAACTATCTACATTTTGCTTTTCCAAGATATCAAAGAACCACCTAAAAAAACACAATAACCAGTTATAGAATGTCTATCATTAACATCACCAACCCAATCAGAATAAAAAAAAAAAGCATGAAGTTCAAGTTTAAAAGTTGATGAGAATAGCAAACCTTTATGTAGCATTCCTCGTAAATATCTCAATATCCTAAAAATTACAGCAAAGTAAATTGTCCGAGGTGCTACCATAAATTGGCTTACAACTTGAATTGCATGACTAATATCAGATCTTGTAATTGTCAAATATATAAGACTACCAACCAACTGTTTATGCAAAATAGCATCATTGAGAAGTTCTCCATCAATAGCTTTTATTTTGACATTAGTTTCAAAAGATGTGTCAAAAATTTTATTATCAAATAAGCTAGCTTTAGAAATAAGATCAAAAGCATATTTCACCTGAGACAAGACATATCCATAAAAGGAATAATCAACTTCAATTCCTAAAAAGTATCGTAATAGACCAAGATCCTTCATCTCAAACATTTTGCTAAAATGATTTTTTATATTCTAAATACCAAGATGAGAGATCCTTCATCTCAAAGGTTTTGCTAAGATAATTTTTTATATTCTAAATATCAAGGTTATCATCTCTAGTTATCACCATATCATCAACATAAGCAAAAATACAATACCTTTTTTCAGATCGATGAATAAACAATGTTGAATCATATGGACTCTGCACAAATCTAAAGTCAAGCATATTAATTCTGAATTTCTCAAACCAAGCATGCAGTGCTTGTTTAAAACCATATAAAGCTCGTCAAAGCTTGCACACTTGATTAGTTTGGCAAGATAATCTAGGAGAAGGCTTCATATAAACATTTTCACAAAGATCTCCATTCAAGAAAGCCTTTTTTATATCCATTTGTGATAAAGCCCATCCTCAAATAGAAGCAATAGCTATAAGAGTTCTAACAGAAATCATTCGAGCTACAAGAGCAAAGGTTTTTTCATAGTCAATACCATACTCCTATGTAAATCTTTTTACAACCAACTTGGCTTTATATCTCTTAATAGACCCATTTGATTTAGCTTTTACCTTGTACACCCACTTACAGTCTATTATAGATTTTCCAAGAGGTAAATCATCAAGATCCCAAGTATGAGTTTTCTCTAAGGCATCTAATTTTTCTTTCATAACTGCTTGCCAAAAAGGATTAGAACTTGTTTCACGATAAGATTTAGGTTCAGAAACAAAAAAAAATAGTAGATAAAAAACAATGAAAATCGTGATAACGTTTAAAAGGAATTCGCTCACATGTTGAACATCTAAGTTTTGGGACAGACAGCTCTAATGAATTAGACAATGGTGGTGAAGTATTACTTATGATAGAGTCAGTGATGGGACAAGCTTTATTTGGATGAATCTGCTGAAGAGTTGGAGAACTTTGAAACATATGAGAAGATTGATTAAAGTAATTTAAATCAACAAAATTATCAAAAAAAAAAAGACAAGACTCATGAAGATCATTGGTAGATTTTTGAAAATGAGGCAATGAATACATTGGAATAATTTCCCAAAAAGTAACATGCTGGGAAACACGAAGTTTTTTTTGCAATAAGATCATAGCAATGATATCATTTTTGTCCAATACCATAACCTAAAAATACACAAATGGTAGTTTTTCAAGATTATTTATTACATTGAACTTTGGAAAGTGAAACAAACCATGTAAAACAAAAAATATGAAGCTCAAAATAATTGAGTATTGTTATACAAATGTTCAAAAGGAGAAATTCCACTAATGACAGAAAAAGGAATATGATTAATAACATTAACTGAAGTAAGTGCAGCTTCCCCCCAAAATTTCTTAGAAACCGATGAAGATAACAACAAGACTAGTGGTTTCCATGATATGATGATGTTTTCTTTCAACAACACCATTTTGCTGTGGTGTATTAGTATAAGATGATTCAAGAAGAGTACCTTAAGAAGCAACAAACTCTTTTAAATTACTTGATTGATATTTCCTAGTAGAATTAGCACAAAAACATTTAATTGTTTTAGAAAACTGTGTTTTGATCATAGCATAAAAATCTTGATAAATTTTAAACAAATTTGAATAATGCCGAAACAAATAAATCCAAGTGTACCTCAAATAATCATCAATAAAAATAACATAATAACAAAAACCCCTCATAGTAGGTAAACGAGATGGGCACCACACATCAGAATGAACAAGATCAAAAGAAAGAAAAAAAACTTGACTCACTTTTATTGAAAGGTAAAACAGACTGTTTTGGTAGTTTGCAGGTGATACAATTATTGGATATTTATGACTTAACATAACCTAACTTGCCACTAGCTACAAGAAACATGTCCTAACCTGCGATGCCAGAGGGAAAAATAATAAAATATACATTAGTTGGAGCAATATGCTTTTAAAATTATTTGGATGTAGTAAACTGGGGCAGTTTTAAGTGCAACTCCATTGATTATTAACCCATATATAGAACACGCTAACCTTCTATTAAACTTAGATTTAAATAAATTTAACTGGAGAAGGTTTGTTTTGAAAATTATTTGGTCAACAAACTGATCGTCTTGTTTGGTTATTGGCCTTAAATGTTATTGATGAACCAACAAACAATAATGGGTTATGATATGAAGATGAATTTTTTATAACAGAAATGAAGTTTTTGTGTTTGAACTTGTTTTTCATTAATCACGGTGTACGAATATGTACAAAGTACGGGAGATATGAAGTTAGCTTATCTCATTTAATATTTTTGAATTTAAACTATAGTTATCTATATTTTAAACTAACTTAAATTTACAAAATAAGCCAAGCTTTGACTTAGCCTGCTGCTGCTTACTGACTTGGTCGTGGTGGCTGCTGTTGGCTGCTGTTGATTGTGTTCCACCAAGCGCTCTAAAGGAGTAGATAAAATGCTTTAATCTTATATTAGATACAAAAATAATAATCATTGGCATGTAAGTATTGATGCTGCACACACTAAGTTGGTTTTGCAAGAAGAGAGTAATGACGAGGTGAAACTTTCAGTTGCTGTTGCTTCCTATGAGCTGTAAGCTGTTTGTTATTTTCTTCTCTTATTATATCATAGTAGTCTCGGCAAGTAATTTAATTAATTTTTTTATTTTTATTCATTAACTGCTTCCAAGCACATATATATATATATATATGTGTGTGTGTGTATATATATACCTATATATATATAAACTGACTCATGTTTCTACCGTAATCACAGATATTTGTTGGCTTACGCTTTGCCACAAACATATTTGGTTTATCTGTCATTATCAGAAAAGCATCTAGAATTAATGCACAAAGCTTTAGGCAACTCTTTTTTTTATTTAACTAGTTTCTTTGATTCGATAAACCAAGTTGTTTTGGCAATTTGAATGTTTGTATTAATCATAGCGATTGCCCGAGCAAGAGATCAGAAATATAGAGATGGATAGAATTTGGAATTGGAATTGAGACTTCAAATTACATTTTTTTATCTTGGTATATAAGCACACAATAACCATAAATTGATGCAAGAACACGTGACGATATAAAATCATAAATATATATTCTAGAGAACATAAGCAAATCCTCTACCCTCAGGTCGGAGTAATCATAGGGCATGCGAGAAACCAACGGATGACTTCCTTTAGCAATATGCTTTCTCTTATGACTTCAACAATAACCACATACATCAATCTTAGGTAAAGGAAATGATAGTGAAACTGCATAAAGAACTGCCTCTGAATTATTAAATAATTAGGCTTCCTTTAACCAAGTAGAAATAGTAATACACATAGTAAGGAGGAGGTGGTGATTTATTGTCCAAAGGAGAGGGAGGAGGTGGAGAAGAAAATGGTGGAGTAGTTTAAGGAGAAAGATGTGATGGTAATGGCGGTGGTGGAAACTTGTGGATATAAGGGGGCCTTTAGTCGAGGAGATAGAGTGGAGGTTACTTGTAATGTGGGGGAGGTGGTGGTGACTTGTAAACATATGGCGGAGGTGGAGGAGATTTGTATATGTATGGAGGAGGTGGTGGTGACTTATAAACATATGGAGGAGGTGGAGGTGACTTGTAGACATATGGAGGAGGTGGTGGTGACTTGTACATATATGGAGGGGGTGGTGGTGACTTGTATACATATGGAGGAGGTGGAGGTGACTTATAAACGTATGGAGGAGGTGGGGGTGATTTGTACACATATGGAGGAGGTGGAGGTGACTTGTAAATATAAGGAGGAGGTGGAGGTGACTTATAAACGTATGGAGGAGGTGGGGGTGATTTGTACACATATGGAGGAGGTGGAGGTGGCTTGTACACATATGGAGGAGGTGGTGGTGATTTATAAATATATGGAGGAGGTGGAGGTGACTTGTATATGTAAGGAGGAGGTGGTGGTGGCTTATAAACATATGGAGGAGGTGGAGGTGACTTGTACACGTACGGAGGTGGTGGAGGTGACTTGTATACGTATGGAGGTGGTACATAGGAAGGCTCATAGTCGGCAGCTACATTGTTGATTATCAAGCACAATGCCAAGGCATAGGCTAGGTGTGGCCAAACCTTGGCCATTTTGGGCAGAAGATGGCACCAAAACTCCCACTACTTTGCACTTCAACGCTAGACAAATCAATGACTATTTCTATTCCTATTTTGTGAACTACAATGGTCGCCTTGCGGTTTATATAGTAAGCTCTCCAATATCCGAAAGAATTTTAAAATGGTCTATATGCGAAACCTCCAATAATTTACCTCCACATGATCTCAACGTTATATTATTTGTTGAGGATGTGACACCCTACTTGCTCCTGCTACACCTTTGTGTGTGAACCTTGAAGCAGTCAGAGAGAAAATCGTACCCATTCTCTAGAAATTTATGTGATTTTAAATTCCATGGCACTTTTAAATTTTAATTTTGGTTCTCACAAGATCGGCCACTACATGCCCTAACAAATTATATGGCATTACAAAATTAAACCTACAAACCACAAATTAAACTGTAGTTTGCAATATTCAGCTCTCGACGATTCATTGCAGTCCATTTTTATTTTATCAGTTAAAGCAAATTTTTCCAGTATATTGTTACGAGATAGATCAAGACGTCTCCCCATTTTAATATTTTGGACTGCGTAATCTGAAATAAGTGTAACCCTACACACTTTTTTCATATAAATATTTCCTTTTCTTTTATTTCAAGATTAAAATTTAATATATCTAAATTGTAACTGTCACTATATTTACCAAATAGAATAGGAACCTGTCATTTTTGTTTTGAAATTGGCCTAAACCTAATCATATTTTTATTTTTTGAAACCAATTATCATATTTAATTTGTAATAATGACTAATGGTTAGTTGAACAAATTTGTTAATTATACGAGAGTGCACTTGTTATCTCAATCATCTTCAAAAGATGTTTAATTCAATTATTTATGTCATCATATTTAAAAAATAACATTCAACAAATTTATATTTTTAAATTACGATTTTTTATTTAAGAAAAAAAAAAAAACAAAGAGAGACTCATGTTCTTATTGTCTCATTGAAGGAATTTGAATTTAATAAAATTCCATACAGCTGTACTTATATACCTAAACAAAATTGAATATTTATTTCATTAAATATATTAAGGCACATATCATTGTGGAAAAAAATAAAATCAAGTTAAAAATAATTAATTTGTGGAGAGTTAACTCCTCCCCTAGAATTCGCCAAAATTATTGACGTATATGAATTATAAATAAAAAATTGTCAAATTATGTTCCTACTTCAGAGTGTAAATTAAGAAAACACTTCTATAGAGTTGAAGCAGCTGCATCCAGCTGCAGGTTGACTTAACTGGCTAACAAAATCATTTTAAAGAATAGGGTACAATACAGGGATAGTCGTCTAACATTGGATGAGTTTTTATTGTGATCATCGAGCTATGAAATTTAATGATTTAATCACTAATATTTGTATAAGTGTTATGTTTGGTCACCAACCATAATTAGTTTTTAATGAAATGCTGATTGTCACTCATGATTAGGGGTGTAAATGATACATTAGTACTCGCAAGCTACTCGGGTTCGATTCGAAAAAAACTCGAATTCGGTTCGATTATTGTCGAGTCGAGCTCGAGCTCGAGTAGCTCGACTTATCGATCGAGCCGAATTCGAGTATTCTTATATCTGACTCGAGTAGCTCGCGAGCCTAATCGAGCTTTTATATTTAAATATATTTTTATTTTTTTTAATTAAAAAAATATTTCGAATCCGAGTTCGAGTTCGAGTTCGAGCATGAATAATCGAACTCTTGTCGAGTATACAAATCGAGCTTATTTTTACATATTAATCGAGCTTAATCGAGCGAGCTCGAGTAGCTCGAATTCGATCACGAATCGAGCTCGAGCTTGAAAAATAAAACTCGATCGAGCTCGAGCCGAGTATCGAGCCCCGAGTTGTGAGTCGAGCTCGAGCTCGAGCTTCTCACTACTCGGCTCGGCTCGGCTCGTTTACAGCCCTACTCATGATGCCAATGGTTAGACTTGTACGTAAGTCGAGTTGGGTCAAATTCAAGTTGAGCTTCGACAGGATACCAATAACCTTTAGATTTGCCTAAGCTTGGTTTGAACTAAAATATATATAGACCTCATTTATTATCCAAGTTTGCCTAAGATCGCTCAAATTTTAATTTTTTAAATAAAAAATAAATTTTATAATAAATATTAATTATAAAAAATAAATAATCAACAAAATAAAACCTAAAAAATGACATGGATATTAATTTGTTTGGATCAATTTGGTAAACGTAGACATAAGTATTAATGTGTACACTTATACTAGTTAATTATCTATTTATTTTTATTTAATATAATTATAAATATAAAATAAATATATATAAGTTATTCGAGACAAGCAGAATATGAACCTTAAATGTTATACTCAAGGTTCTGTCCATTTTCTAATCGAATCTTAAATTTAAATCTAAACTCATTTAACTAACTTAATAATTATGTTCAAATCTTTTAAAATTTTAAACAAACTTTTAAAATTTAGATGAATAACTCATCCTTTATATAGGTCTATCAATGATTATATGGTATGTCTACATCATAAAAAATAGTTATATAAATGGTACGTAACCAAAATAATTATACAAATGCTTGTGATTAAAACATAAATTTTAATAATTGAATGATCTTTGCCAAATGTCTCTTAAAATTGAATGATTATCCGTATATTTTACCCTAAAGAATATTTAGTATTTATATCAATTTTTATCTGACTAGAAAAAAAAAAGGAGACTTTCTCATTTTGCTACGAATTATAAATATCATTTTAGGACAAATGGCCGCAGGATTCATCTAATAGCTAATAAGATATCTGTACAAACTTTCAAACAATCTTGTGTTTATTGGTTAATTTCAGCAATATAATTAATGTGATATTGATTATTTGGTAACAATCCATACTTGATTTAACGTTTATTCTTTTTTTATAGGTTTAAAGATCAAATTCTTTCTCTTACTTTGACTTCATAATATATATAAAAATATATGTATAAGTTAGGAAGTACCTTCTGCTACCATCATTCAAATAGAATTAGTGATCGCATGAATTGGTCTAGTATGAAATCAAATAAATTATTTACAATATTTTGTCTTAGCCAATGCGTTCAAGAGCTGTATAGAAACGATAATTTATAAAAATATTTTTTTTTTAAATTGATTTTACAAATATTTCAATTCATACCCATCAAGGTTAATTTAAAAACCCTCTTATCAATCAGGTTGATTACAAGTTACACTTACTTTTTTTAAAAAAATACCACACGTACTTTTTTCAAAGCCAAAAGATATATCTAATATCCTTCTCGGATGTCTTTTTTTTTTTTGTTTTAAACTGAAAATCAATGAAAAATCATAATGATTCGGATTTGATCGATTTTTTATTAGGTTTTGTTCAAAGTTTAGATATCAAATTTTATTTTTTTAGGTTCAAACCGAATTTTTGAATCGAGAAATGAAAAAATTAAAAATATCGTAATTGAATTAAATTATATTTATTTTTGAATTTTTTATAAAATAAAATAATTATTTTATTTATTTAAATTTATTTAAATATATTAAAATTTATATTAAAATATAAAAAAATGTAAAAACTTATAAATTGAATCAAACCAATAAAATTTAATTCGAATCAAAACAATTAAAAAAAAATCAATTCAGATTCGAATCAAGTTTTAAATAAATTTTATAATATTATTCAATTAATATTATTTGTTATACATATTTTATTTATAAATTACCCAACGCGAAGCAAGGTACCAATTTCTAGTATATACTGAAAAAGAAATTCTAAGCGGCAAAAATGGCTTAAAAGAAAGTTGCTTTTTGCATTTTAACCGCAATCACTATCATTATAAAATGAAATACTAATGGGCATTGACATCCTCCTATCTTTCTTAGAGTTATAGGCACAGCCGGTGTTTCGATCACAAAACCTCTTTTAAGTTAGTTTTTTTTTTTTTTTTTCGAAAATAATTTTTTAAAAAATTTCAAGATAGAAACATGACCTATAATAATGTTTGATATGTAAAATAATAGATAGAATATTATGATAATAATTTTATATCATATTTGATTTGTATCTAATTGAAAGAGATAACATTATAAAAAAGATTATATTCTCTTGGTATAAGATAATTTAATCCTCTTAAAGTGTAAAAGATTATTTTTAATTAATAACATTAAACTTACATATTTTATTATATCCGTAAAAATTACATTAATAATTTAAATTATACATACTTTAAGGAAGAAAATTTTTATCAACAAATAAATTATTCTACTTTAATCTCTATACACATCAAACATAAGATAAAATGATATTATTTAATCTAATCTTATTCATAATATTATCTTATCATATTCTATCATAATCTTATATACCAAATATGACTTAGGTCTTGTTTATTATCATTTTATTATATCCATCATCTTATGCATTAAATATAACTTAAATGTCTTATATTAAATTAAATAACTAATACATTTTTTATTTTTATATTAATGACGGATTAATATAAAACTCAGACATACTAATTACAAATTTTAAGTTTACTCAATCAACTTGTTTCTTGAAATTGTATTGATATACATATAATTTAAGTGTATTATACATATCTTCTCAATAAAATGTACATATAATTGATCTTAATTATATGGTTTTTTTTTTTTAGAGGTCATGAGGTGTAAAAATCTTTTAATTTAAAATATAAAGCTCATGTCTTCAATATCTTTCATCGTTTGAACTTTTCAAAAATTTGTAATTCAATTCTAATGATGTACATATAATCAAGATAATTGTATGTAAAAAACAGTTCATTTTACGTATGTTTTTCATTGAATGTACATATGTATGAGTTTTATGTATGTTACAAAATCCAATACTTTGTGATTATAATTCATTATTTATTTTTATTTTTTTTGGATAGATTTAAGATTGAAGTTCCTATATTAGAACATCAAATCTTACGTAATTATAACAACATTTAAATTTACACATTTAATTTCACTTTCCATCAAATTTATTGATTTATATATAAATTAGGCTCATTGTACATTCTCCAACTCATTGAACTTGGTCCGTGAAATCCATTAAGTTTTTCTTTGGATTAAGCTTTAGGGATTAGCATGTAATAGTTAATGATGCATGCTCCCATGGTGAAAAAAAATGGTTAAATTTTCTTAAACCCAGCAATTTGGAGACAAAAATGCACCTTTTTTTTTATTATTATTAAATCGTTAGTGATGAGAGTACGAAGGTAAAAGACATTTCCTAATCAGGTAATAGCATTTTTTTTAATAAATATTGTTGGTCATGTAGCTGCTACTCAATATTTTCAATGAACCACAACGATTTGTAGATTTATAAATAAAATGATTTTTAGAATATGAAGGACAATAAAGTAATGAATTTATTGATAGCCACTTGGCTTAATTACTATCATTTTATTTGTGATTCGGCAGTTAGAATTTTTCTTTTTCCCACCCGAATCTAGGAGTAATTTCAGGATATATATATATATATATAGTAAGGCTCGCTTAGATAATTGGTGAGATTAATTTTGATAAAATTAAAAAAATGATAAATATAAAATTAATTATTATAATAATAAGATTAAAATTAATTATAAAATATGCATTTTAATATCAAAACAATGATAATAATGAAATGAATTATAATAAGAACAGAAAATTATTATTATTATTATTATTATTATTATAAATATTATTATAGTTATATATAATAAAATTTTTAAATAATTTAATAGTTATAGAATTTATTTATTATATAAAATTTGTTAATAAATGATAAATTTTAGTCAAATTATTTATTATTGTATTAAATAATAAATTATATATATTATATTAAATTAATAAAATTATTTCATAATTCTAAATAAAAAAATCAAAATGAAAAAAATTTATAAGAGCATTTCTGACATAATAATAAAACTTAAAAGATGAAAATAAAATAAAAAATTTTTCATTAGCCAATCACCAACTGAACTTAAAATGACAGATTGATGCTGATTAGTAATTAATTTCACCATTACCCTGTTTTGATTTAAAAGTCACAATTGACATAAATTTTCATGCTGCACCCCCCACTTGAGATGCTTCTTAATCCAAATGGGGTTTAAGTCATTAATTTTTGTTATGAGCATATCACCTACCATCAATGTATTATGATTAAATAATTATAATTTAAATTTGTGTGATATTTATTAAAATTTTATATAAAATTCATATTTTTATAATCAATTTTTACATAATTTTTTATTATGATTTGATAGTTATAAAATTATAAAAAAATAATAATTATTGTGAAATATATCGTATTATTGTGTAGTAAGAATTAGTAATCAAGATAAGTTCAAAAAAATTAGGAATCAAGGTCAAATTTATTATTATATTATTGTTTAATATTGAATTTTTGCTATTATATTTCAATCTTGTTAAATATTTTCACTATTTTATAATCTTTTGATTTTTTAAAAAAAATCAATGAAAATTTTTATTTACATTAATATAATATTTTATAAAATATTTCAAAATTTATAACTTGTTGCCCAAAAATAATGAAATAAAAAATATACGAACAAAATTTATTGTATGTGCTAACAGAGTATTCCATGAAATATACCAATTACGTTACTTTAAAAAAAAAAAATCAATGAAATTGAAAGCCCAATGAAAAATGTCAATAAAATTAAAGTAATTAACAAAATTTAATATGGAATCATAACAAATGATAAATTTTGTCTTTATCGCAAAAACGATAAAAATGACAAATAATTAAATAGGAGATAATTAAGTGGTTAGAGTTTAATATAATACCAGTAATAGATTTTGACTTGCTGTTCACGCTTGATTTATTTTTTTATTCTTTTTTTTTTTTTTTGGAGAAGGTGGTTAATAGTGTCAAAGTTTATGATTGGTACTTGTACTCATCTCGATTTTAAGGATGTGTTTGGATCGGTTGTTTAAAGGAAACGTTTTATTCCAATCAATGCTTAAGACTTTTGAAATAAAATTATTTATTGAGTAAAAAAAATTTAAATTTTAGATGAAATTTTACCTTAAATTCTTTCTTAAAATTCAACTTAAAAAGGTAATTTTTTAAAATACTTCCATTTAATCCATCCCCTTTATTACATATGTTTCAAAGCTCAATTCATAAAATTATATCCAATGAAAATTTTAATTTTTTATCTGAATAAAAATAGAATAAGTATTATATTATGGGATGAGGATGAATGTAATTTTAAATTTTTATTTGATATAAAAATGGAGACAAGTAATATAACATTCGTCGTGTATCCGTATCCCAAATTTATATATATATATATATGAATTTATATTTAATACTTTATCAATATATAAACTATCAGTGAATCAGATAATTATCACTTATTAATAAAGTGAATCAGATATAATACATCATTAATGAAAACACTTCATTAATGAATAAATTATTTTAAAAAATTTAATTTGTGTATATTTCTTTTAAATATTGATATTTAGTCATTAATAAAACATCATCATTTGTTTAACTGATAATGTATAAAATTTATACACTTATAGTACTTCAAATATAAACTCTCTATATATTTAGTGTATATATTTCTTATTAAATAATATAACTTATTACTTTAGATTAATTAGAATTAATATATTTTTATTTAAAAAATATATATTAATATATACTTATAAAAAAATTACATACATACATATACAATTAAAAATTAAAAATTAAAAAAATAAATTTTTATTTATTTTTTTAAAAGCTATGATAATATAGAGATTATATATACCCATTAAATACTCATGTTGATAGAATAAATTTAAAATACATTTTGAGAGAACAAGGATGTGTGTAAATTAAAAATTCGAGGATAAGAATTGGAGAATACTCTACCTACCACATGCCCAAACCATTGACATTCTTGCATAAAATATCATTTTATTTAACTTTAATATATATTTTTTATTTTTTATTATTAATAATATCTATATATTTTTAAATACATAATGATACCCATATTGCATATTTTATTTTTACATATCTATACTTTTTATCTTTAATATCATTATTTTTTATAATTTTTTTATATCAACAAATTTTAATAGATTAAATTTCTTTTCTAAAAAATATTTTTCCTATCAAAATAATTATAAATGCTAACATTTTAAAATGGTTGCGGAGTGAATATTCAATTAAAATGCATTCATCCTAAATTTTTCTAAAATTTTATATCCAAACCCACTTTTATATCTTTATTATCAAATTCCAAATTAATGTCAATTGTTGGCGGAGTGAATATCCAATTTTTTTTAATTCTTATTTTAGACTTAATTTATCATTGATCCTATTACACTTATTATCTATAAAAATTCATATGATTAGAAAGGACATTACGCTTTAAACACTAGCTACCTACCCAAATGCCACTACCTCATGCGGCCCAATGGATGGATTATTTTGTCATTTGCTTAAATATTTTTGGATGTCTAAAAATATATGTTTTTGTTTCAATTGGCTACATACTTTTTTTTTATCGAGTTTTCTTTTTATAATTTAAATTATTATAATTATAATCAATAAAGAAAAAAACAACCAAAATAATTATTTGAGATGAAATGGTCAGCAAAGAAAAAAAGTTCATGTGGTTAAAATAGTGTCACCTTAATAGGTTGCAAGCCAAAATCATCACTCGATGATTTACATCTAAATTAATTAAAAATTAAATTCTTATTATAAAATTTTTTGTTATGTTCAACTTAGAGATATACTATCTCGTAACAAGCAGATGAATAGTTGAAATTTTTTGAATTATTGAAAATTAAAATTTTTAATGGTTTGGTTTTTTAACGTGTGTAATAAATCATTTTTAGAATGATTTAATGAATATTTCTAATGAAAAAGTTAAAAGTAGCTTTTAATTACTTATGGGATATTTGGTTTATGAAATCTTAAATTTTGAGAAAAAATGTTATTTTTAAAAAAACGAGATTTTGAAGGAAATATGATTTTCATGACATCTTATTTTTAGATTCCTATATTTGGTTGAAAAAAATATAAGATTACTTAATCATGTATTTTTATTATAATATCTTTCACTACATAATAAACACAATAATTTGTCAAATAAAAATAATCAACAAATTATGCGTTTCAAATCCTAAAAACACAGTAATCTACTAAAAAAATTAATAATCAATTATTGCATTAAACTTATACAAGAAACGTAGAAAATAATTCATAATTACTACATTTCAAAAGCTAAAAATGCAATATTTGAATGTGATATAAAAAAATTTAAGAATCAATTATTGCGTTTCTATTCCCAAAAACGTAAAATTTGATTACTCATTTTTTAAAAAAAAATTGCAATGAACAATTATTATATTTAAATTTTTAAAAAAAAAATAGTAATTGAGATTTAATTAAAAAAATGACAATAAACAATTATTGCGTTTAGTTTCAAAGAAACACAATAATTGATATTAAAGCTATTAAAAAATGACAATTAACCATCCTGAATTGTGTATCCGTGACATTCCATTAATTTTTATTAACACCTAATCAATAACCCCTAACTCTTTCTTCATTTTTTTGATTTTTTTTTTAGACTCAAACTTTTCAAAAAAAAATTGGGCTAAAAACATGAATTCTTCACAATATTCAACAAGTGGGGGGATCAAATGTTGAAAAAGTATACTATTATAATATGTGTCGCTAGTTGATCTTCTCTCTTTTTCTTTTTTTATCTCTGTTTTAAAAACCTAAAAATTTTTAAAAAATTCAAACCAAAACCCATAGAAAAAGAAAATCATTGTCAATGAATTGTTGTGGCTGTTATGCAGATTTGTGGTTAGTTTGTAGATTTACTATGTGTGAGTAATTCATGATGGATTTAGATTTTATGAGTTTTTCTAGTAGGTGTTGGGTTTGTTTATGGGTTTATGGGTTTGTTTATGGCTGTCCCTGAGTTTTTGGTGGCTGTCGAATAAAAATTGATTGTTTGTTAGATGTTTGATACAATTCCTAACAACAAAATTTTCATTCATAAAAAGACATAAAACTTAAAGTTTGCATACAAATAGATAAGCAAAAAAATTGAAAGTCTCAACAAAAAATAATCAACACAGCCAAAGAACACCATACATCCAAGAGCACAATCAAAATTTTGGGTCTTGGTTTAAGATTGCTTTTCTAGATTTGTGAATAAGAGTTTTTCAGTGGTTTTATGTTTAGTTGTTTAGAGAGAGAATTCATATGATTTTAGAGAGAGAAAATGAATTGAAGATGAAGAAGATGAAAAAAATAAAAAAATGAAAAAATAACGATTTTAGGTAAAAATACAATAAAACAAATCATAAAGTAGTTAAATCTTACTTTTTAAACCTTAGAGTATATTTATATAATTTACCTAAAAAAAAAAATTTACAATGGACATGATGCAACAGGTAGTACATGATGTTGATCTGCAAAAGCTACCTATAAGATTTGCAATGGACATAACTAGCTGCATTGGTGCAGATGGCCCCACATATTGTGGGGCTTTTGATATCAATTTTATGGCATAGCTCCCAACTTGGTGGCAATGGCTCCTTTTGATGAGGCAGAGCTTCTTCATATGGTTGCCACAACTTCTGCTGTATATGACTATCCCAGCTAAACCCAAGCAAATACTACGTTTCTTGTGTTTTCTTTGATTGAAATGTAGTAAATAATTATGATTATTGTGTTTCAAAGATGTCAAACTCAATATTTGAGTGACAAAAATGCTAAAATTTTAAAAATTATTAAATATTGCATTTCTGTTAAAATAAATATAGTAAATAATAACAACTATTATGTTTTTAAAGTTTATAAACTCAATATTATAATAGGAAAATTTTTTAAAAAATTAAGTACAAATTAAATACTGCATTTTCTGTTAATATAAACGTAGTAAATAGTAATAAAAATTATTACGATTTAAAACCTACATTCGTAGTATTCTAGTTGGGAAAAAAATTAATAATTAATTAAAAATATTGTAAAAAAAAGGTCATCATAATTACTGCATTTGTTTCCAACAAATGCAAAATTTTACATTTGAAAAAAAAATTTACCATATGTTGATTTTCAAAAGGATAAAATAGAATGAAAATATTTTTTTTATTCAGGTCAAACGTAAAACAAAAGTAATATTTCTTTTAAATCTTAAAAATTTATAGAAAAATGTGTGTTTCTAATTTATGAATTTTAGGTATTGTTGAAAATCTAAAATTATTTATAAGAATATGATATCTTAAACCAAATATGAAAATTTAAATACCTAATAATAACATTCTCAGGGAAATCTCATATTCCCCCAACCAAATGCCTTGTTTGAGTCTAATTAGATAATTAGCTTTGTTAAGATTGAAAAGAGCCATTAAGATAAAATTAATTATTGTAGCAATAAACTTAAAATTAGTGATCGGATATTTATTTAGATACAAAAGTAATGGTGTTGGTTAGATAATAATAAAAAAAATGAGCGCTAAAGATTTTCTGTAAAATATTATTAAAGTGTGTTGATAATTATTTATTTGTTTATTTTAATATTATTTATAACATTTAAAATTTTTAAATTTTTATTCTCAACCAAAATATTAAAAAAATATTATTCATTAATTTATTATATAATAAACTTAATTATTAATTAATTAATTAATTATTTATTATTTTAAATCAACAAAATTATTTCAATATTTTTAAATAAAAAATCAAAATGAAGAAAAGAATAATAAAATGGCATTGATATTTTTAGCCAAACATTATAATTTTAAGGGGAAAAAAAAAACCAATAGCAAAATTGGAAGAGGAAGTGCGGTGGGGATGGATTTAGGTGCAGTGAAATACTAATGGGACGATTGCCCAACTGGTGTAATCCAAACACCGTAATGGTGTGATTGGATAAAAAAAAAAAAATTCAAATCACATTACAACGACTGTTAAGTGGGATTTAACTTATCCTCTAGAAACATTTGATTTGTAAAATTTTGAATTTAAAAAAAAAATGTGATATTTGAAAAAATATGATATTTAATTTTTTTTTTATTTTCAAGACATCTTGTATTCAGATTTATTTATTTGATTAGAAGAATCCATAAATATTAATTTTTGTATAATTATTATAACCTTCTTGATATATATGATGGTAATTTTTTATTTTATTTTAATAATAATAAATACTCAAATAACAAATAATATTTTTAACAATAAAGTAAAATAAATATTTTAATTAATTATTATTTTTATTTATAAAATATTATTAATTGAAGTGTTTCAAAACATTAATGCCTTAATTGATAGAAAAATTTGTTAGAAAAATAACCAATTTAAGCATTTGACATTTTGCACGCTATAATCGGTTTTTTATTTTTTTTATAAAATGATCATTTAAAAAATTATCTTAAATAATTTTTTTAATTTTTTTATAAAAATTTTTTTAAAATGTTTCTATACAAAAGTCTTAAATGATCTTTTTATAAAAATTTTTAAAGAATTATTTAAGACATTATGTTAATTTATTTAAGAAAACATATATTTAATTACATTAAACTTATTTTTTTCTTTTTAACTATTTTTTTTTAACTTTAACCAATTTAAAATATCTATAGGTATTGTGTCTCTTTTATAAAAAAAATAATACCAAATCTATTAAATATTTTTTCGGAGCATACCAAACCACTTTTATATAATAAATTATTTAGTATCTAAACTTTTTAAAATTAATTTATTCACCTTATCAATCAACGCCTTAATCTTACATGAAAAAATTTAATCTCATCATATAGTTAGGAATAATTCTATGACAGCTGAAAAGACCCTACAATTCGACAAATTCACTTGAGGTTTTAAAGAATTTGTGGATCGGTTTCTCAAGCAGTGAATGATTATGTGATCCACCTCTTAGCACTTCTCTTACACCAAAAAAGAAAAATAAAATAAAACTCCATTCCCACCACTGTAAGGAAACTAATTCATGTTGTTGCACTTTGAAAAAAAAAATAATTTATCTAAAATATTTATATGTTTTACACCTTTTGTTTTTAAAGTAAAATTCAAACTTAGAGTTGCATATATATATATATATTCGATTTTCTTGTTTTCATTGTATCAGTTAAAATTATTTTCTTGGGAGTCTCATTAGCTAAAGGCATATATATATATATATATATATATATATATATATATATGTATGTGTGTGTGCGTGTGTGTTTTGGAAATGAAATGAGAAGTCGTCACAAAGATGTTCCATTGTCTGGTCTGATTGTCGTCCAATTGAAGTTGGCAAACATGATGTTACTTCTAAATGGAAATATGATACTGACAGTAACATTTTCTTCATCGAAAATCGTTACGCGCTTCATGACTCAATCCAGCTATTTGTGCCAGCTTTTTGCTTCCTGTAAATCAACTTCTGACATCGACTCAATCCGGCTGCTTGTGCCAGCTTTTCGCTTCCAGAAAATCAACTTCTGGTATCGTTCTGAGTTAATTAGCCAACGCATTTTTTTTAATAATGCAGGTAAGCAATATTTCCACATTTTATCTACAAAATATATTTTCCTTGAACAATTTTAAAATGGTATTTTTTTTCTTTACTTAAATATTAAACTCTTTCCTTTGATATAGCATCAAATAAACAAAACATATATAAATTTTTTAACCTCACTTATAAAATTAAAAAATTACTAACTCATTTTGTTTTACCAAAACAAAAATTGAAAAAAGATGCAGAGCAGTGCTTCACGTACCCACTTGCCAAGTCAAGGCAAATTTGTTACCATACTAAGCTATCATAATTTCCTTCTAGAAACTAATGGACATTAAATTATCAAATTCCGCCATCAGTTTGGTCATTAAACTTTGAATATCTTAGAATAATTATTTTTTTTTCTTTGGCTAAAATACGTACAGTTGACAAATCCTATGATCTCTGTATGTATGGACAAGGATTTTTGTCCAAATGTATCTCATAAATTTATTTTACTTCAAATTATGCCTTGCCACATGAGACTGGACTACATATAATTACTGAATAATGAACATCAGGGCATAATCAGAAACTATGCCTGCAATGGTACTAATGAACGGCGACTTCGACTGCAACTACCATCTCAAACACTAAGCTTGGGGTGGAAATCCGAGCTTATGAATGGTGCTGTAAATTCATCTAGACATGCCATCCTGATTCGTTCAGGTGTTGCAGGATTGTCAAGCGGAAACCACTCCGTATGTCCTGTTTCTGCTCTAGCAGCTATAATGGCATCTTTGATGGCAAAAAGAACTGCTGAAGCCAGAAAAAATGGAGGCTCACCAACAGCTTTAGATGAATGAATGGCTTTTACATTTGGATGACCCTGTCCCATCATCACATAAAAACATATAAACAAAAATTTCACTTAATTTATCTAGAATTGGATGAAGAACTACATCTGAAATCATATAATAAGTAGCAAAGCACTAATTTCAGCTGGAAATGGAATGAGAAATGCCCATCCAACTAACCTAAATAAAACAACAATACTCCTCAGTAAGGACATCGATCAACTTGTTAGACGATTTTAGGGGAACATGGAAGTATTACTAAATGTTGGAACAGAATCATATTATTTTCTCCTTGGCTACTCCTTAATGTTCTATCCTACTTCGAACATCATTGACAGCTATCCAGATCCAACCGGTCATATTCTGTGTCCCACGCTGAGAAAACATTAATTCCTCCTCTCTCCCATCAACCTTTACATTTTGTCTATGATGTTTACGATTATATTAAATCATCTATGTAATTTTTTATTATTTTATTATCCATATATTATCTAAAAGATAATAAATTTTCTTAAACAAACATGTATTTTGCATCCACAACATTGCTCTTAACAATCTCTAAATTTTTGTGTAAAAAGGAAAATTACCATGCTGTATATAGTTAAACACAGACAACTCTCACTAGTTCTATCATTCCTTTAAACCATTTCTGTGATGACTGGCATCCTTAAAAGAGTAACTTCTCTTACCTCAACTAATTGCCAATTTTACCTTAACAGTCCCACAACAATTTAAATTCATCATATACTTGCTCTCTTCTCTGATATCTTACTTCTACTATATGACTATATATCGCAGTAACGATAAGCAACTTACATCACAAGATTAGAGAAAGAATGAAGAGGTTTAGGGAAGGAACAAAATGAACCATAATACCATACCAGTTCATATTGACATATCCAGTTCATATTGACATATACAGGCAGGGTGACTACTTTAGAAGCTGCTAGTAGCAGCATTACCTTCAATAGAGAAACACTGAACTTAAACGGGATATCGTTTAGAGAAGGAATTTTGTAACTTCCAGGCCCACATGTATACAAGCAGCCAGGTCGAATCCATTTATGAGCTGCATCTCCCCACTTAAGTTCTTCCAAGGCAACCCAACCCAGACCTTGGATAAATGCTCCTTCAACCTGCAATACAAATTTGTTTAACATATAAAAAACATTAGCTTGTCAATAAGAAAAAGATAGAGACTGGAAATAACCTGTAAATTAAACAAACACTGATGCCCCAAGCAGACTATTCCATTTTTCTTTTCTTACTTTGGTTACGGATTTCATGCTACCAGCTACTATTTGTTTTAGATATTATTATCCTAGAACACTTTTTTTTTTGGGGGGGGAACACACCTAGAAAACCATGTTTTAGTTAACCTGATTCAGGAGAAACAACATTACTAATTTTCTAATAATGAGAAGCACTATTATCATTGATTCTAAGTTCTATCCATCCCTAAATCACTATTTCTTCTCTTTATACATGTATAAATACAATCATATATACATATATGTATGTATTATATTACTTTTTGAAAATAATTTGTAATATATGACATGAACATTCAGAATCTCTGAACAATTAGATATAGAAGAAAAAGCTCGAGTGATGCTCATATTATAGTTCTTTTCCTGCATTTATCAAGGTGAATAAATATTACAACTTGAAAAGTACAATTAAGTTCAAATTATCAGTCTAACTAAAAAGAGATGGGAATACACCTGGCCAACATCAATTGCTGGATTGAGAGAATATCCCAGATCCATGAAAATATTAGCTGTTCTTGTGTGGAAATCTCCAGTCAATGTGTCAATTTCAACTTCAGCAAATGCAGCCCCATAGGTAAAATAATTGAATGGCTTTCCTTTACCGATGCTCCAATCAAAGCCAATATCAGGCGTAATATAAAATCCATGGGCAGAAAGGTCTATTCGCTCCAAGTAACAGGCAGTGGCCAGCTAGGTACAATTAAATGAAAAACAAAACAATATTGTCACAAGCAATGCTCATAACTGCAGAGGAACCTATCATATTCTTTTAAATATAAAGAACCTAAGTGATGAACAGAGGAAAGTTATCAATCCGTGCAACGGAAAATGTGGCAGTCTTTATAAATTTATTTAAATTAGACATAAGTAACCTGTGCTGTGGTTAGCTCTAAAGTGAAGTACATTAGCGGTTTTTATAAAAAGATCAAACATTTCCCTTTAGCCCAATTTCCTTTCTAGAAATTCACCACCTCAAAATATTGACTTGCATTTCTTTACTAAATAACCAAGTCATCCAACCTCCACTAAGCTCAATTAAATAAACTTTAATTAACTGAAAATAGCATAAATCCCAATACTCCCAACCCTAAAACATAGAAAGTAAACAATAATATACAGAATTACAGAAAATAATACCTCCGCAAAAGAACTAAAATTGCGTTGAGAAGCAATAGGCTCCATCCGTGCCTTTATCTGCTTGCATGCATCCAAAACCGCAGCTGCATACATATCAGAACTAGCAGAAGCTGCCGTTGGAGAAGCATTAGGAACCTGACCAGCAGAAGACAGATGCAATAAGATATATTGGACAATAGTTTATCTCAAAAAGGCTATCAAACATTTACAAGATAGATGACTAACATAAACAGAATCTAACATCATCTAATGATGACCGAACACAATTCTTAACTGAAACAGACATCTTTTATGTATTCCCTGAAGTGATAAAGCAAGCTTTAATTTGCTAGATTAATTTGTAACCCACATCTTAATATATCATTTCATGTTTCAACTATAAAACTGATGACGAAAATATATCTGGCAGTCGATAATGCTGCAAGGACTTAATAATCTATTGGACTGGATCAACAGAAAAATACCCTGAAATGTTTCAAGCAGGGGAAACTAGAAAAATCTCGCTTCACATTGGAGTGCAATTAAAATTTTATCATCAATTTCTAGGTGACACCATTGACCTCTCTTAAAATATATCTGCAATTCTGACTGCCACCAAGACATAATAAGTAGGCATGCTATATAATTGCATTAGATTCAGTCTTAGTAACTTCTTATTACATGGTTCTCTAATCGTCTTGCTGAGGCCAAGGAACCATGAAAGGCTACCACATAGATTAAAAAGTTTGTGAAGACCAGACAGTGATAATAAGGCAATTTTTCCACCAAATGTCTAGCAAATGGTAAAATTTTCAGAAAATCACCACAGGAAAAGAAGCACCACATTCCAATCTTAGCTTACTACCTTGTCAGTACTTGTCTCTGATATAAAGACAGAACTGAGAGAGATATTGAATGCAGACGCAGCAACTTGAGCAACTTTTGTATGTAAACCTTGCCCCATCTCAACGCCACCATGGGTAACTAAAACAGTTCCATCAGTGTAGACATTAACAAGAGCTCCTGCCTACAGTGATTAAGAATATATTTAAGCAATCAAAATTCTGATCATTGAGATAACAACATGATTCTGAAAGAAATAAATAGTGATAAGAGAAAACTATAATACTTTACATAGCAAACAAATATCTTTTCTCTCATATATTATGTAAATATATAGCTTTTCCCTATTTTGTATATCATTTTCAATTTAAACAGCAAACTATTCTCATCTTGCCAGCAATGGAAATACATGCATGAGTACATCAAAAGAGATGGGAGAAAGATTAAGTCGTACATTGTACATTTACCATATCACTGAAATATCTAAAGTTGAAATCAGGAATTCAGGATACCCAATCATATTTCCATGATATTGCAAGTCTTTAAATTCTACCATTCCATGTAAAATTGAGCAACAACTCAAGAAATTATCAGCAAGAAATAAGAAACTTTGAATTGTTGCAGTGCATATAAAATTCTATTTCCTAGCTACATGTATTAAAGTGGTCAAGAAAATCCCAAGTCATTTAAATTTCAGATAACTTGGGTACATAAATATAACAAGGGCCTTCACCTATTGCCAATTGATGCTTATCCTAAAATTTAATGTGTAGAAAAATAGGAAACTGAGAGTGACTGATTCTTGGGATAATCCATAGCAGCAGTGTTTGAAAGTTAACAAAGTCATTTATCAGCTTGAAGTACTATAAAACCAAAAATTTCATGATTGAAGCATGATTCTGAATAAAGAGAAAGCTAGGAGAAAAGGGGGAGGGGGTGAGAATTATGATGAATCAGGTAGCAGCAGATCCACTCATGATTCATATAACAGGGACTCATACATTGTGCTGTCCAGCATGCATGAATCTATTAGAAGGATATGTGCTCAAGTTACCTGATTCATGAACTTAGTCGTAAAGGATATGCCGAATTTTGTTGGAATCATAGCAACACCACGCTTCTTCCACTGGTTGTGAAGATTAAATTCATTGACTTCTTCTCGAACCTTCAGAAAGTCACAAGCTGATTTCAGCTCATTCCACATCTGAGCCAGTGTACAATATTCCAGTCGTTGACCATAATGCAATATTGATCCTTCACCTTGAAAGTTAATCTCCTGATCCAATTTCCAATAATGAGCAATGACATCATTTTTTAACAAAAACTATTGGGAGCAACAAAGTAACATAAATGTAAAACTTACCCTAATCTCTTCTGGACTCTTTTTAAGTTCCAAAGCAATCCTTTGAATCCAATTCTCAGCTATAAGCATACCTTGAGGACCACCAAACCCACGGAAGGCAGTGTTACTTGGAAAATTAGTGAAACAAACACTTCCAAAAATTCTGACATGTGGTATCTCATAGACATTGTCTGAGTGAAACATAGCACGTTCAACTACAGCAAGAGACAGGTCCAGTGAATTTCCACCATTATTGTAGATTTGGAGATCCAAAGCCAGCACCTTTCCCTCATCTGTAAATCCGACCTAGATGACATAATTTTATTCTACTGTTATTGTATTCCATCATAAACATGCAAAAAAATGAATGCAACTTATGGAAGTCAGCTAAGTGAAAATTTGATGTTAGGAACAACTGGTAATATATTCAAAGATGCTTAGGCCATAAGGCTTTTTCCTTCCTTTTCTTTTCACCATTAAAAGATATGAACACAAACCAAAAAATAGAAAAATAAATAAATATACCAAACTAATACAATATTGATGTGTTTCCATAGATTGACCCAACAAGTTAATCCACTTAGAGGTCAGTACCTTGTACTTTCCAAGAAAGCTATGGCGCTGCCCCGTTGTCATCATATCTATATCTCTATCTAGTGTTAATTTCACTGGCCTATTCATCAGATAAGATGCGACAGCAGCAGCAGCAGCAAGGAAAGCTGATCTAGTCTCCTTTCCACCAAATCCACCACCAATCCGTTTAGTTTTACAAACTACTTTTGACATTGGAAGACCAAGAACATGAGAAACATATTTCTGGTGCTTCTGAGGGGCCTGCATATAAATTATGATAAAACTACATCATCCCCTCAAAAATAATAAATAGATAAAAATAGAAGACATAAGATAAAGTACATATTCCATAGAGACGCTTGACCAAGCATCCTACTAAATTTTCAGACTATGAACTATAACATTTGTACAGTGAATTTGTTGAATATAGGTATAGAAAGGGCCAATATTAGCAAACATATATTCATTTAATGAACAACGATATTGTCAAAGTAAAATATAATACACATTGGAAAACCAAATAAGACAAGCACATCAAATGGGAAACAATTACAAGCTTGATATCTAGCCAAAACACACTTAAAATTTAGGACCTGTAACTGCTAAACAGACACACCAAATATTTACATAACCTGAAGTTAGGATGCGCAAAAAATTAACTCTGAATTAGAATATCTTCCAAAGATCAACTACAGTATTATGGCATTTAGTGAAAGCATGGATCTGAAATATCAAAGTTTTTTCGAAACTCAGAAAGGCTTCTGATGTCACAAGCATTCCTAGATTCTATTGTTTTACACCTTGAATTTGGTGGCCAAAATCATTTTTGAGGAGAATTGGTGGTTTTACGAGTCAGTTGAACCAAAATCACTGGGTCAACAAATGCTGAGCAAAAGGTAATGATCACCGATCGACAATATCCATGCATATAGATTGATGTTAAGTCATGTATAATTGATGCATTGGTTCATAATTTACTATGGCCTAACTACAGTAAATTGGTATATGTTAAGTCATTTGTGAACTTTTCACCTATTTTTCATCCACATTTCCACTACTGTCCTCCACACTTCCAGCTGATACAATTCCCAGTATTTTAATGAAAAATTCAATAGCAGCATATTTCCAATAATTTGAATTGGTAACTATCAGAATGGCAGATTGAATTTTATACACAATTTGAGTCGAGAAAGAAAATCCTTGAGTTTATCATATTTTATCTAATTCAATCAAACCAGGGCTGATGAACAAAAGAAATATATGTAATTAACTTCTAAGTTTAGGTATTCTTACTTGAGTGGATGAAATCATATGAACTTCATTGCCACCGTCCATTGTCCAAACTAAGCTGCTCTGGGGCTCCAAGTAGAAGTGTTCCTGACCACCCACTTGAACTTTTCCCTCTATGATCATGTCACATTGATCAGATTGGAAACAGAGTTCAACATCCCCTTTTCTCAGAATCTTTTCTGAGTTGGGATGAAAACTTTTTGCACTGACTGCATCCTCTATTGACAAGATTGCAGGGAGCTCTTCGTACTCCACATGAACTTTTGCTGCTCCTAGTTTTGCATTTTCATGAGTGTCAGCCACAACAACTCCTATAACCTGTATAAATTATACAAGCAGTTTCATTGCAATGTGTTTACATAACATATCAAGGAATTCATTTGGCTCTCCCTGCATTTGAGATAAGTTGATTATTGGACTTTAGCTAAAAAAGTTATATCAAGATTCCACCAGTAATTGCATGGATGTCACATCTTCTGATGTACCTCTAGTAATGAAAGGTTGAAGTTTGGTTTCAATTCCTTTCTCAAGCACAGAAGAAACCCTCTCTGCTCTCTCAAGTTTTTCCAAGGACTGCCACTAAGAATTGTTTAACAATGTATATATATGTGTGCATGTGTGTGTGCGTGTGCGTGTGTGTGCTAGGATTCAAATAGCGGTTTAATAGCGGAATAGCGGCCGCAAAATTGCGGTAGCGCCACCACCCACCACCACTATTAGACGAAATACGGTTGAGAAATTCATTCACAGTTAAAACGGTGCGTAACGGCCACAAAATAACAGTGTAACGGGGAATAATGGCAATAACGGACTGTTATTGCAACTATTCCGTTTTCCTACTCACAGATCAACAGTTCAAGAAAAAAACAAAATTTCAACACTGCAGAATAAAGCAATAAGCCTGCAAAAGTAAAAGCAAAAGCAAAAGCAAAAAATAAAACTCAAAATCTCAGGTCCTCAACATCAAAATCAATCTAAAAACAAGTTAGAAAACAAACAAATTATTTATCAACCATTCAATCAGTACTTCGGCACCCGAATTCAAATCAACATCAAGTTTTCAATCAACATTCAAGATCAAATAAAGTAAGAAAAGAAAGTTAAATTACCTTTTTCTTGTTGCAAAATTTTTGTAAAATGATGTCTGTTGTGAGAGTTTGAGAGAGACGAACGAGGTATTCTGTAAGTACTAGGCAAGTGATAGTGATGGAGAGATGCAAGAGAAAATGAGATATTAAAAAAAAAAAGAGAGAAGATGAAGATTCTCGAAGGCCAAGCTCCAGAAGCACGAAAAAGGTGAACAGAAGATAAAAACCTGGGTTCCTGGGTGGGTTTGCTGGGATTAGACAAATTATGGGATATTGGGGCACGTGGGTGGATGGGGGATTGGGTGGGGTGGGATAGAGTGGGGGGTGGGGCCGTTGGGGCAGGGTTGGGGGGGGTGGGAGGGATGAATTTTTTATTTAATTTTGTAATTAATTTTTGAAATTTTTTTTGCTAAAATTTAATTAGAGGTTTTGAAAATTTATAATTAAAAAAAATTAAGAGATTAATAATTTAATATAAGATATATAGAGATTTTAGATGAAAAATTTTGATAAATTTTTCAATATAAATTAGATGAAAAATAATTAAAATTAAATATTATATTTTAATTTTATTATATATTAATTTATGATTTTGTATTTGAAATTTACTAATTTTTTTTGTTGTTTTGGTATTTATGTTATTGTCAATTTTTTTGATATTAGATTAATTTTTATTATTTTTGTGTAATTATTAAAAATTTTATTTATTATATAATTATTGAAAATAATTGTGATAAAAAAATTTATATCAATTAGTGTATCAAAAAGATTAAGTTACTTAATTTAACATTTTATGATCTATTACTTTTCTTAAGATTAAAAACTAAAAATTAAATAAATTTAAAATTATTATATTTTTAAGTTTGTAATTTTATTAAATATAGATGCTTGGTATTTAACATATTATATTTTGTTAATATTTGATTTGTCTAGAATTAATATTGAATATGAACTTGACCAAGAAAAATTTTGTGGATAAATCAAATATGAATACTTTATTATAATCTAAATAAAATTGTGAATAATTTTTTTAGAAAATAAAAAACATAGTGTCATAAACTATTTTTAAAACCATTGAATAAGAGTTTTTATAACTTTAATTATAATTATTATATTTTATAATAAATTATGCAAAAAAAAAAATCACGACCCCAATGATCACAGTGACCGCAATGATCTCTGTTATATCCGAAAACGCTACAAACACAACGCGACCAAAACGTGACAATGATCGCTATTTAAATCCCTGTGTGTGTGCATGTGCATGAGCATATATATTTATTTATATATATATATATATATATTGTATCCAACAAGCGTTTTACCTGCCCCACACAAGTGACAAATTCTGAAGCAAATAGCTCCTCATCCAAGACAACTGGTCCAATTTTATTACTACCAGGAACATCCTTGGCAAAGAAGCTGCCGGCAAATCCAGGTGAAGACTTGGCACCCGAATCATCTATGGATAATATTCGTGCATGAGGCTTTTTGCTCAAAACTAATGCTGCATGCAAACCATTAGGAGGCATCGCTGTGTCGTCAGTATATTCTGCCTCCCCAGTAACCTGGAGTACAGGATACCATGAACAATGTCAAGACTATAATCTTGGAGACAAATCTTGGAGACAAAACTCAAAGAAAGAATAAGCATCAAAAGCACTTAATACATTTTAACAATTGAAGACCAAGTTGGGAGATGTGTAACAGTGGGAAAGAATCAGTTGAGGACTAATGATGAGTCCAAGTGGCCAGAGTACAAAAACAAAGAGCAAAGAAAACAAACAAAAACTTGAAATAGTAAGTGATTATGTAAGCTCTTAATGTATAACAAGAAAAAGTTTTCATTCACATGCGTTTAAGCATGCAAGCATTAACGGCAGAGATACACGTGACCAGCAGCAAAACATCAGAAACAAGCATAACTTTAAAAGCACTTAATTTTGAACTCTCCACTTAAAACTGATTTAAAATATCTTTGAAATCACAAAACCAGTACTACGGAGTACAGCTTTGTGAATTTACATACCTGAAGCTTGGACGATAGATGAACCTCTGGTAAACCTACAGATGTTCCATGTTTCTTGATATCATAGTCCTGACTTGCAACTAGTGGTGGTCGGTGAAATGACTTTATAGCTGACAAATGTGATGATGATAAGCTCTCCTTAATAGATTTCTTTCCCTCAATTTGATGTGAAACCCAAAGGAAAAATTTAAAGAAGAAGCTAAGGGTCAAAGATTTTCGAAACTCCACCATCCCACCAGGAGCATCTTCCTTGAGCTCAATATCAGCTCGTAACACATTCAAAGCACCCTGTAGCACATGCTGATTCCATTTCTTTCCAATTAAAAATTCTTTTGTTTTAATTGCACCTAAAGAGCGAGGTGCTACCCCACCATAAGCGACTGATGCATCTGAAACAACCCACTCTTCACCTATTTCCTCCAAACAGACCCGCATTCCAGCATTGACAATGGCAATATCATCATCTCTTCTATGTGCCTGCTTAAATTCTTCGACATACTCGAAGGGCCTAGTCCAAGGTAAGAAAATTGACAATAATATTTCATCAGCCACCAAATCCACTTTTCGGTAGTCAAGGAAGAAATTTTCTGCCAGAGTAGTTCTAATATTCCCACTGAAATTAATGATTTGAAACTTTGCTCTTGCAGCCATCCAGAGAGGGTTCAAGTCTGAAATTGGACTAGCCGTACATACATTTCCTCCAACAGATGCAACATTTTTTATTTGAGTCCCAGCAAACCACTTCAACTGTTCAATGAAGGCTTTGCATGCAGATGTTTCATGAGCAGGACGTTGAGTGACAACCTCTCTAAATAAATTCAAGAGTTCAGTCAGTCTTACTGCAGCACCTATCTCTATCCCATCTTCCTTAACATTTAACATGTTGAGTTCAGGAACATGTGAAACAGAGATCAAAACTTTATACTGCATTTTCTTCAACCTCATCTCAATACCAACCTCAGTATTACCTATCAACAATTTCGCATTTGGGTATTTCTCCTTCAACTCAAGCACATGTTTAACCGTTAAGGGGCGATGCCATTTAAGCCCTCCCAATCCACTCAAATTTAAAGGAGTTAATTTCCTTAGTAGCAGCTCAGGAGGAAAAATAAGTTCTTTATCTGTATATGTGCTTCCATCTATCTCACTGTAAGAGATAGGTTTATAACTAGCACTACAAATAATTTGGCCATTGGTGTCTATATCATTTACAGTTTTCGATCCACATGAACAGGGCTTACCCGTTGAAGGACAAACAAACTCATCTTCCTGAAGGCTAAGTGAAGATATATCTGCATATAGCACATCACTGGTTTTGGCAAAAACTCGAAATGCATCAACAATTGGTCTGTAACCAGTGCAACGACATAAGTTTCCAGCAAGAGATTCTTCAATTTGCTCTTCTGTAGGAGGTGTTTGACTTGACCGCAACAATGCATACAGTGACATGATAAATCCAGGAGTACAAAATCCACATTGGGAGCCATGAGAACGTGCCAATGATTCCTGCAGAAAAATATGAAAGCCATAAAATATCATGAACACATATAAGGAACAACAACACATAGGAGATGAAAGATGGGAAAAGAATATTAGGAAGCAAAGAGTCAATTTTAAGAGGGAAAAAGAATAAAATAGCTGAACATTTTTTTCTTATTATTGTTGGTTTTTAGAGCATATGTCATTAAGTTCATATCATTTGAACCAAACATACATTCATTCTTCTTATTTATCCCATGAGCTCAACAATATTTTTGTATCATGTCCAAGTTTTAGGAAAAACTGAAATTTAGAAGCATCATGGTCTTGTACTACACCCAATTAGACACCCAATGAGATAGTAAGATTCAAGCTTTATAAATAGCTTATGTATATTGATTTTATGCAACCAGCAATCTTAATTTCAAAAGAAAAGTTCGAGTCACACTCTGAAGAATAATACAGTGTACACCCAAGACAACAGATGAATACGAAATATACTCTCACATTGGTCACAAGCAATCAAAATATCCATTCACTCTGAAAATATAATCTAGGAGCCAATAAAAACAAAAAAGAGTTCCTCAAAGATTTAAGCCAATGGTATACATTAAAAATAACCAAGGAACAATCAAGAGCAAGACCACAGAAGAAGAAACATATGTTACTTGTATTGGATGCAAGCCACGTTTGTGGTTCCCAACTCCTTCCACTGTAATAACATGCATTCCTTCTACTGAATAAAGAGGAGCCAAACATGCATTGACAGCATAATGCCTGAAATAAGTTTTCAAAACATTTATCTATTCAGATTTTGAGATGGTGGAAAGCATTTAATTTATAGGACCATCAAAATATGGAAGAAAGAAGGCAAATAGAAACTCACACGCATTTCCTCAGTTTTCTATCATAATGAGAAATCATCACAGTGCAAGCCCCGCAACCACCTTCACCGCAGCCAAGCTTTGTTCCTGTCAATCCAACACCTTTACCAGCAAAAAGAGCCCACATTAGTTTTTTGCTACTCTACTACTAGGTTATAACACTCGAAGAAAAACACATAAGAAAGAAGAGTAGTGATTAAAAAAATGCAATAAGATAAACCAGAAACTCATAACTGATGTTGAAAGAAGATATCTTTAACATTCTACTCAAGAATTGAGTCCTTGCATGCATTAAATGTTCAATTAAACAGAAAAAGAAAATGAGGAAACCAAATATAAGTGTTTGCCACCAAATAACTTCAGCTTCATGTTGAATCTGGGGATAATGCGAAATTAGGCAAAAAGAAACTTGATGACCTCAACAGAAAGTAACAAGCTCAGCTAACCAATAATTTCTGAAAGCACCTTACATAAAGCCAGCAGTAACCCCTAACAAAAGTTATATCTCAGATGATAAGCTTCAACAAAGAGAAAGAATTATGTAATTTTTAAAATGGATTCCTTAATTAATTTAAGGTTCAAAAGATAAACTCTTTTTAACAATTCGACTAAAAGAACCAAACCTAACATTAGAAATGTGCAAAAGTTAAAATTTAAAAATGAAGAACCGTATAGTTTCAGTTAGAAATATGAATTTCCGCTGATTATCACACCATAACTATGTAGGGGTCCGAACCAAAAGCCCAATTTCATCTAAGAATTGAACCATCCATAATACCTCTGTTATAGCCAAAGCCATGGCTCTATGCTCTACTTCTATGTTAAACCTAGCAACTATTTGCTACTTCTTGCTTTTCCAAGACACCAAATTACTCCCAAGGAAGATAGCATAACCAACGTAGACTTTTTATTTATGGGAGAGCCTGCCCAATCTACATTTGCATAGGCTCAAATACCCCCATCACTAGTAGAACTGTAGACTATCCCCTTTCTAGGATTTCTCAACAAATATCAGAGAATACGCATAGCTGCTCTTCAGGGAGTATCTCTGAGATCTACCACGAATTGACTAACTACACTCGTTGGAAAAGATATATCAGGTCTCGTCATGGTCAGGTAATTCAGTTTTCCAACTAGTCTCCTATAAGGTGTAAGATCATCAAGTAAAGTGCCATCTTCTAGAGAAATCTTGATACCTAGACCAATCAATGTGTCACTTGACTTGGCATGGAAGAAGCCTGCATCTTTCAAATTATGTAGCACATATTTCGTCTAAGATATAAAGATTCCCTTTTTACACCTTACCACTTCAATGCCAAAAAAATATTTCAATTGACCAAGATCCTTTATCTCAAACTGGGACTTAAGATATATCTTACGTCTATCAATCCCTACACTATCACTGCCAGTGATGATAATTATCTACATACACTCCTAACAATATAAGATTAACACTCATAGATATATAAAATATTGAATGATCCTTCTCACTTTACTGCATGTCATACTGAACAAGAGCTGTACTAAATTTGCCAAACCACACACGTGGAGATTGCTTTAGGCCATACAGAGATCTACGCAAATGGCACACCTTCCCAAACCCCCGCTAAGCAACAAACCTCGATGGTTGCTCTATATATACCTCAACCAAGTCATCATGTAGAAAAACATTCGTCACATCCAACTAATGCAATGTCCATCTATGTGTAGCATCAAAACTATTGTCATCTTTGCCACTAATGAAAAGGTATCAAAATAATCTACTCCATATGTCTATGCATATCCCTTTGCTACTAGCCTTACGTTCAATGTAGCCAATGAACCATCAGGATTCAATTTTATGGTGTAAACCTACTTGCACCCAATAGCTTGCTTCCCTTCTGGCAAAGAAACCAAGTCCCATGTATGATTAGCCTTTAGGGCCATCATCTCATCCTTCAGAGCCTTACACCATCCTAAATCTTCAAAAGCATCATGAAGAATACATGGCACAATAATAACATCAATTGAGACAATACAGGTATGAAGTTGAGCAAAAAGTCCTTTGCACGAGGACGTGTATAAAGGAAAATTTATGCAAGTTCGCGTACCTTTCCTTAGAGCAATCAATACATCCTCAGCTATAGTGTCTCAAGGTGGATCCATCGACAGATAGACTATCTCGATATGGGAAGTTTCCGCAGGCAAATCTATGCAAGTCCTTCTAGTGTACGTACAACCAAATCGAGTATTGAGGCATGCCTCAAAAGGAGATGCATTGACCGGTGTACTATGTATTTGATACATGAGAAAATCTTCTTCTAATATGATAGCTGATGGATGAGACTGTAGTACTAAAGGAAAAGGAACCGATTCACGAAATGCGACATCTGCCAAAATAATAAAGCAACCCGGGTCTGGAGAGTAGCATCGATACCTTTTCTAGACATGTGAATAACCTAGGAAGATACACTTAAGGGAACATGGGTCTAATATAGTACGACCCGGACAAATGTCACGAACAAAACATGCACACCCAAACACCTTGAGGGAGATTGGAAATAAGGGATGATCAAGACACAATACTTGAAAAAGAACTTTCCCTTCAAGGATCGAGGACGATAAACGATTTATAAGATAGTATGCTATGAGGACAGCTTCACTCCATAACACCTTAGGGACCTTAATTTGAAACAAAAAAGCTCTAGCCATTTCCAACAAATGACAATTCTTCCTTTTAGCAACCTCATTTTGTTGTGGGGTATCTGTAGACAAGGACTGATAAAAAATACCTTTTGCATTTAGATATTGAATAAACTCAATAGAAAAATACTCTCCCCCATTATAACTTCATAAAATTTTTATAGACTTACTGAATTGATTCTCTATTTCTGCATGAAAGATAGTGAAGGCAGAGAATAATTCCAAGCGGCCAAACTTGTGAATAATCATCAACAAATGTCACAAAGTATCTATAACCAAATTTCGATATAATAGTGTAAGCACCCTTACGTCAAAATGAATCACAACAAAAAGAAACTTTTCTCTTTTATTAAATCAAGGTTGATAGGACACTCTATGTAGTTTCGCAGACTTGCATGATTCACAATCAAAACTAAAAGGCGATAAATGGGAATACATAGCTTGTAAAGTTGACATGGATGGTTGACCAAAACAACAATAAGACTCATAAGCTAATGACAATTTTCCTAAGTATGCCATTAATACAAACTATATCTTCTGTATGTCATCAAGCACATAAGACTTCCTTCGATCCTTCCCTTACCAATAGTTTGCTTCGTCAACAAATCCTAAAAAACACAATAAGTGGGAAAGGAGACAATACAATTCAAATTCCTTGTAATTTGACTAATTGAAAATAAGTTAAAAGGAGAAGGGACATGCAGCACAGAATGTAAAGGTAACATAGATACAGGCTGAGCCTTACCACTTCTCACAATATCTATAAAGTTTCCATTAGCAACCAAAACAGACCGTTTCCCTTGTTAAGCATCCAACTTAAAACCAATTGGCAACAAATGGAAGAGACCAACCTGAATATAAGACTATAGGAAATTGGATATTTATTAGATATGGGATAATCCACTTTAACAGGCCCCCATCACTTGTAGGCAGAGATGGAATAAGCCTATCACGTGACAAATTTGAAAAAGGCAACAAAAGAAAATCCTAGCTCTGATACCATGTTAAGCATTCAACTTAAAACCAATTGGCAGTAAGTGAAGGGACCCACCTAAATATAAAAACTACAGGCAATTGGATATTTATTAGATGTGAGATAACCCATTTTAACATCCCATCATATAAGTATATGAATAAAGAGTGCTTATAATACCCATCATATGATCCGAAGCTCCTAAATCAATCACCAAGTCCTAGAGGGGGTAGCCAAACATGCAGTAGATTTATCTCATATAAAAATTGTTGTCAAAGAAGAAATAGAAGTTTGATTCCAAAGCACCTGAATAAGCCTATCATACTCATCCTGGGATAACTTCTCTTGTTGCTGGGGCTGAAGCGCAACATCAGTCACATATGCTGCTTGTGGGTCAGAACTGCCCCGAAGATGCAGACAAACATTCCGTAAATGTCCCTGCTGTCCACAATGATAGCAGGACCATGGATCTCCCCCACCACCGTCACGTCCTCTAACTCATCCACCACATCCTGCACGTGGTGTTCGCCTTTCACACTATGGGGCCACAAATACTCCTTATCTTCCCATGGAGAATCATGTTGGGTGACCCTACTCATGCATTTACAAGCATCTAGTAAAGAAAGTGGATCTCTGCCTGCTAACATTTGAGTACTAGCACTGACGTACTCCTTCCTCAATCCTACGAAAAAAAACACTACAACCAGAGTCTCTCATTGCTCATGATTTGTCTTCAAATCAGTAGACAATGGCATGAGTTCACTAAACTCGTCATACCTCTTTGAATGCAACAAAATATTCCCTCAAACTCTTATCAAACTGCTCCATTCTAGTCCATGCTCTAGTAACACCTAAGATCTTCTGCCAATTCTTAGAATTTGCATAAACAATTTTTAAAGCATCCTAAAATTCCTTACTTGTGAGGTATTGATTGAACATCACCTTCACTCATCATTCCATCAAGTTGAACAATTGTCCAAGTACTAAATTCTCCTCTTGCTCCCACTTGCATACTCCGAGCTTTCCTTTGCTGACGGTTCACTTGTCAGAAACCGAGCCTTTCCAAGACATCGCAACGTCAGCAACATAATCTTGCCCCATGAAAAGTACTTGGAGCCATCAGGTTTCTCATCCAACAACCGTGAGCCTGTGATAATCTCCTAAGTTATTACATTCGATGCATTTGTCTCTTCCTTAGCCATGGCCATAGAACCTTCCTCTTCAAGAACACAACTGATAATCCTTCAATCGGGGAGCACAACCCCTAATCAACAACTTGGAACTCTACCTCTACTTCTATAGCCATGTTCTACACCAAGAAGATCCTGCCTCCCTTAATCTATCATTCACGAAGAGGTCACAACTCCTTGTCGCCTTTGAGAATAAGGAGGTGGCCCCCTTTCAACTAATGAGGGACTACTGAAGAGGAAGGAAAGGCTTTAAATACAGAGCTTTAGGGCTGCGAGATCAAAGTTTGTAGTAACAAAGGCTTGGGGCATGACGTAAGGGCTATCGCAGAGGGATTTGTGGGGCGGCAGCGACTAGGGTTGCGCTACTGGCCTAATACGATGTTAAAATTAAGACTTTAGAGAACAACTTGCTAATCCCTTGAATTAGCCTTTCATTATATAGAAAAAACTAAGGAAAGAGAATCAATTACAAATTACACATTAATGCTCCCAATTAATCCCTCCTAAAGTGTCTCCCACGAAATATTCCCATAATATTCCAACTCACTCACATACTCTAACAGTTTCAAATTAAAGAACCATTAAAAGTCAGAAAACTCTCCGCTGAAAGAAAACAGAATATCTATTAGAAGGTAATTTGCAATTCGTAGATAATATTGGAAGCTTCTGATAGAGCATAACAGAAGCAGAACAACTAGGAAAGTTAGGATTAACTTGAGTTATTGAGTTGGTTTACTTATTTGTTAAGTGAAATGATTAGAACTCAATTTGGTTTGGCGCTCTTAGGTGCATCCAGTAAACTTGAACATAAGTTGGCAATTAAAGTGTTTAGTAATGACAGCTTAAAAGTCCTATAAATAAGTGTCTAACGTATCATGTTATTCTGGAATGAAATATTTCCCCTGCAACCCAAAAAATTTTGGTATCAGAGAAGGGTTGCAGGAAAACAATGGTCGTTACTCAAGGTAACATCAGAGAGAATGTGCTCCAAGTTGTGAACAGGATTGATGGAGAAAGCTCCCAAAGAAAGCAGAAGAATAACAAGCAACTAGAAGTAGCAACAACATGAAAAAGAGAGCTAGAGCAAAACCAGGAAAGTATTGCAGAAAAGAAAGACACAAAGCAGACCATGAAACCAGAGAAAGCTTCTGGACTTCAAGAGACAGAAGACTTGACAGAAATAAAAATTTTCAACATAAAGGAAAAGATGAACAAATGGAAGAGAAATGTCCACCATGAGGGATTTGCAACAGAACCAAATCACGAAGAGAAATATTACTGGCATAGTGGAAAACCACAAGGCTACAAATGTAAGAGATTTGGAACTTGCAAAGGGTTTGTCAGTTTAATGAATGTTATCATGCAAATATTGCAGAAGAAAAAGAAAGCAGTGAATTCTTATCTTGAAGACTGGAGAGACATGCTCTATAACACTAATGAAAAAATGAGTTGCAAATGAAGATTTTGGACAGAAAATGGTTCAAAGATGCAAGGAAAGTTTAGAGAGAAGTTGCTACATCAATACAAGATGTGCAAAGAACAAGCATAGCTGGTAAGAAATGCACCAAGAAAGGAAGACATGAAGAAGATTATTTTTGTGAGAAGTGCACCAAAAAGATTCTAATCAGCAAAAGGATTATTTGGTGGGATGTACACCAAAAAGAAAAAAAAATCATGCAGGTAATCTATGGTGAGATGTGCACCGAAAAAACAAAGAAGTCAAGAAGATTTCAATATCCCATCAGTGCACCAATGAAGAAAGAAAGATCAAGGAGAGAAGTCTTCCAAGAAGAAAAAAAATAAAGTAAGAAATACGAAAGAATTGATGCAGACAGAAATAGCAAATTAGGAGAGTGTGTTAGAAGATAATTTGCAATTCATGGAAAATATTAGAAGCTTTTGACGGAGCATAACAGAAGCAGAGCAACAAGGAAAGTTAGGATTAGCTTGACTTATCGAATTGGTTTACTTGTTTGTTAAATTAAAGAATTAGAAGTGAACTTGGTTTTGTACTCTTCGGCATATCCAGAAAACTTGAACAAAGCTGGCAATTAAAGTGTATGGAAATGACAGTTTAAAAGTCCTATAAATAAGTGTCTCATGTATTTTGGTTATTCTGGAATGAAACATTTCTCCTGCATCCCAACAATATCAACTTGGTGAATAACAAATGGAGCTCTAACATTAACTTCCCAATAAAATGCTTAATGAACCAAAATTGAAAGTATGTATAGCACAAACACTTCATTGACAAGTTGAAATGAAGGAAAAAGTCCACAAAAACAAAAGAAAAAAAAAAAAAAAAAAGCTCAACCAGATTCTTTTATAACTAATGATTCAAAGCATATTCTCATTTTAATCTCTCTCACTCACTCCATTTTTTAGGCAATCAAACATTTTTCATGAACCAAATCCAGATTTCAAGTGAAAAACAGAGAAAGACTGATTAATTAATTGGTGAAACCAAGCAGGCCTACCCTAAATGACCGAATCCATCAAATGAAGCAAGGTTGCTAATATTTTCATTCACTCCATGCTCTTGGAAACCAAAAACATTTCATAAACTTGATTCAAGGAACATCTAATTCTTATAAAAAAAAATGTTAGATTGATGAACTAAGCCCTACCCATCTTATGATTAACTCTGCTTTAGAATATGAGTCTAATCAGATTTAATTTATAACTTTCTGAACTTGAATTTTTTTATTTTCTATTTTCTTGGAAACTAACGATATATGATGAATTGAAACAAAGTTCAATATTTCTGATTCATCTGTTTGGGACACAAAAATTTCAAACTTACTTTCCATTTTCATTCCTTTTCTTACATTTCCTAGAAGGCTACACAAAGTGGAATGTTGCAATAAAGCAATCCAACACCAATCACAATACTAGAAAGATTGATGGATTCATTGATGAAGGCAAACCCAGAAAATATTAAGCTTAAATCAGTTCAACCCACCTCTCAAATAACTGAAAAGATCAATAATTGGAAAACACAAAAACCAAAAGTAGATTTGACCCCAAAAAATACCCGAACTTCAAGTAAGCTGAATTTGCAAGATTGAAAAAAGTTTTTCCGATCTTTTATCCTACAATACTTTCAGGAGAAACCAACAAAATCAAACAAAATTATAATTACCTCTGAGGTACTCCAGTAAAGTCAAGTGAGCTAAACCATCAGGCAACACTTTGCGGACTCCATTAACGTATAAAATAGCCTCCTTGGATTCCTCCACAGTCTCCTCCATTTCTTTTTCGTTCTTCAAAGACCCCATTTGATAAGGATTGTTAGCTTTGATTCTCCAAAGAAAACCCAGAAATAATATTAACCCAAGATCGAAAATAAAACTTGAAAAAAAAAATCAAATATTATTCGCCTTCAATTCTTTTGAAAGATTAAGGGTCAACACATAAAACTTTTTCAGACAGAATCGTGTTTCTATTAGATTCAAAAACCCAAAATTTTCGTACTTCTAGTACATCTTATGACGTCAACTGAAGACTTAAAAGATTATATATGTGAATCTTATCTTTACGCAATTGAAAATTTAAATTTTATTCGAACAAAAAAATAAATAAGTATCACATTATAAATATAGATAGAGATAAAAATAAAAATGATTTTAAATTTTTATTAAATATAAAAATAATAAAAATAAAGATTTATAATATAATATATGTTTTGTATCTATATTTTATATATATTTAATATATAAATTTTTATTAAATAATATAAATTATTATTTTAAATTAATTAAAATTAACATATTTTTATTAAAATATATTTTGATATTATTATAAAAAAATTATTTAAATATATAAATTAAAAATTAAAAATTAAAAAAAATTAATTGTTAGTTTTTGTTAAAAGTTATAGATATAAAAATTATTTATATTCATTAAATATTTATAAAAATAAAAATAAATTTAAATTTAAATTTAAAATATTCATTAATTATTAATAAAAAATATATAATTTAAAATTTTAAAAATAAAAATAAATAATATTTTATCTTATTAATACTTTATGCATTGACATCACTATAATGAGTTTTGTAATAACGTCATCACATGCGAAAGAACAGCTGAATGCAACAAATGAATACTTGGAAGATTCTCCATAAACTAATTAGTTGTGCAGTGACATTATCACGTGCGAGAGTAAAGCCGAATCGGCAAGGCGACTGGGGAAGTAAGTACCACTTGATTAGGATAATTATTTTAAGCAGCATTGGCAGTGGGCGGAATTATTATTATTATTATTGTTATTATTATTATTATTATTATTATTATAACAATATAAATAGATATATTAGAAAGAGAATAAATGAATAAAAACGTTTGATGAATTATTTGTAAATATATTTAATTTTTATTTATTTTTATTTATTTATTAAATTTAATAAATAACTTTAAATAATGTTTATAAAAATTTATTTAATTCATTTATATTTATGAATAAATACATATAAAATTTATTTTAAATTCATTTATTTAAAATTTAGTTATTGTTGGTTTATTATTTAGTAATAATAATAATAAAATTATATTTTTATCCTATATTTTAATTTTATTTTAGGGTTATTTATGTATGTTTAGAGTTTGTTTGTTTAAATTTATTTTATTATAGTTTGTTTATTATTTATAAAGATATCCATTAATAAACATATTCATTTAATATTCATGAACAAGTTTATTTTACTTAATTGAGCCAAATAAATCACACACAAATATCCTACCATTTAAATGAACCACGCTCAAATGAATAGAATATTTTTTTTTACCAACCATAATTGAGTTTGAATAACTCTAATATTAGTTGAAAGACTTGAATTAAATTAAAAAATGGTGAATTGGTTAATAATAAATTTTTTTGTAAATTCAATATCCAATAAGCACAAAGATCACAAATCGATTTTTCTAAACAAATAAACACAATAAATATGAGTACTAATAATCTTAAAAGTAATAGATTAAGATTGAGAATTAAATACCGAAATTTATAAAAGTTTGACTCTTCCTTTAGGTAACTATATTCTCTCATTGAGTCTCACTTGTCAAGGAGTTTAATTCACTATGTGTTGAAAGTTATAACCTAGCTCTTTAAAGTTCTATACAATTAACAACATAATCTCTTAAGGGTTATTATATCCCTTAAGCTCACAATCTCACAATATAAATTTTTAAAGTGTTTTGCAAACTCCAATAACCTCTCTAAGGTTGAGTGTTTACTAATTTTAAGTATAAATCAAGATTGAGAATAATATCAAGAGAAAATCAGATACAACAAGACTTTTTACACTTTTCTCACATTAAAATTCTCTTTAATGCTTAGAGAAGATGGTAGATAGATGCAATAAGTTTTCTTGGCTCTTAGTTGCTTCAAATATGGTGGGAGACCTTTATTTATATGTTAAGAATGGAAGATAACCGTTGGTTGCATTTTATTGTTTGAAGTCTCTGTAAAATTTCAAACAAAAATAGTTGTTGCAAGCTTTCTGGGCATGAAGGAATCGATTTCCTTTGAGGGGGGATCGATTGGATCAGTTAAAAATAAAATAATTTTATGCATAAAAATGCACAACCAATCAATTCATATCAAGAACCAATCGATCCCCTAGTCTAAGAGATTGATCCATTCTCAAAGTCTAGAGCAAAGTTTTCATTCTGTGTAAAAAATTAATCGATCATTTCATGAGGGGATCAATCATGTCTTTAAAATCTTTGAACCAATCGATCCATACAAGGAGGGGATCGATTAGTTTTCATGAAATCTGCATAAGAAAGCTTTCTAGACAAAAATCAATTGATCCCCTTAAGGGAGATCGATCCCTTTTTGTTAAATTATCCAATTCTATATTTAAACCATGTTAGATGAATTTTAACAAATTTCTAATTGGATTAAAAGCTATAAAAGTATTCAAATTAAGTTCAAATCATTTTAATTTAAGTTTAGCAAATTTTTGTTTTGTCATTTCAAAATGTTTTATTAATTCAAGGCTAACAATCTCCTCATTTTTTATATGATAAAATCAATAGTAAAAAAAATTTTACTTTAAAAACATTTTCCTTTTTTAAGAAAGCTCTTATTGAATTTAAGCAAGATCAACAAAATTAAATGGCCAATTTTTCATTATGAACATATAAAAAATATAAGGTAGAAGTCTCCCAAGCAATTAAAAATTTATCAACGAATAACATAATAATTTAGCAATAAATTATTGGTAGATCGGAGGTTGGCCACATCCATCAACTCTATATGCTCGAACGTTACGGGTGCTTGCGTATGCTAAATGCACTATAAGGTTAGGGTATGCGTCTTCCAACAGCAATTGCATTTGGGAGCATTAGTAGCATATGAGGTCCTAAAAATGGTATTAGAGCCAAGGTCATGGGTTCAAGTCCCAGTAGTATTACTAGGGAAAGATTATTGGCAGATTGGAGGTTGGCTATATCCATCAACTCCATGTGCTTGAATGTCATTGGCGTTTGTGTGTGCTGAATGTACTATAAGACTAAGGTATGTGTTTTTCTAATAGCCAATACTATAGCCAATGTAAGATCAATTTGCTTAATCAATTCAAGGTAATAATACGATAATAAACACATAGCCAATATCATTGAAACTCAATACTATAGCTCAACATAGTATCATAATATCAAGAATGACAATGACCACAATGGCATTACTACAGTAACACAATTAAGTACAATAAACTTAAAGTTCATGCTATTAAAGTTTAGGCCATAATATGTAAAGTACCAAAGTTGATACTACAATTAAAATGTCTTGAAGTAAGTTAAAAATTTAAAAACACAAAAGAAAGACATGTATTTAGGCCTGGCTCTAAAGATAGGTCAAGGTAAAGGAAGATAAGGAAGAAAATAATGAAAACACTACTCAATTTGCTTTTATGCAGTCTGGATATATCTAATATCAGTCCTAATTTGTTGAACTTATGAAACCATCTCATTTTGGGTTAATTTTATATTTTTCAATCTAGAGTTCATATCCCCAACCAATGAGTATAAACTATTCATCTAAGTCATAAGAATTTGCAAAACTCTTTCAGTATCAAATAATGGACTAGAAGAATCTTCTTACGGAATATCTTATGAAACTTCTTGTGAAATATCTTGAATCTCATACTCTTTTTCAAGTTCAATTCCAAGTTCACTTTTTTTAATCCATACTCTATCAATATTTTAAGTGTATCATATACTATGAAGTGTATGAACTCCAATAATACTAGCAAGATGAAACACAATATCTCTATTACTTTTAATATTAATACCCATCCTCCTAAGTAATTGCTAATGGTTATCCCATAAACCAAGATATAGTCCCTGTTTTGAACAACCTTCATCATATCATTAAAAATGTAGTGCACAAGATTAAGTTTCTCTTTATGTTTGATTTTATACATCTAGCAATAATCTTGTTTTGTAATAGTAGAGTATTAAGTTTCAAATGGTGCTAATACATGTGTGACTATAAGATGAAATAATCTATCATGCATATTTAACCTAGAAACCTGAGTTGGAGCAACCCTTAAATCATCATTTTTAAAAATATATTGAGCTAATCCAAGCATATTACATTTAGTGTTTATATCCCCATTATCTTCTAACATGAAAGTTTTAGCCAACAAGTTCTTGTCCACAACTATTTCTTTACCCATCACAAATTTTTTAAATTTATCAGTATAATACCTATTCCCATGTCCATCAACTTCAATATAGTTTGTATTATTATAAAATATCCTTACAAGATTCTTTAAGACAACGCCATCCAAACTAAAATAGTTCATCCACCCAAAATTCTCAAAAGCATATGAATATGAAAATTCAATAGATTGAAGAAAATTAAAATTATTTATCTTTCCTTGCTTGATTTCTCTATAAGCAAAATAAGTCTCATATCTTTCTTTTGCTGTAGGATTTTTAAAAATTTGGTTGAAAAAAGGCTTAATTAAAGAACTAGAGGCTTCCCTTGATGGATTTCTCCTTATGGCAAGAGGAGGTCTTATTTTAGGTGCCATGGAAACAATGAAATAGTGAAAATAAGTAAGCTTATGTGAAATTGATGAAAAATTTTTGTGAATGTAGGTGATAAGTAGTAGAATATATTAGTGAGAGACAAGAAAATTAAGTGAATGAAGTAGTTTCAATGGAAACATAAAATGGGATCAAATTCTTAGAGTGCGAAGCATGGGTGAAGATTTTAATGTAATTTGAAAGATTTTAAAGAAGATTTTACAATAAATCAAACAGAAATGAAGCAATTTGTAAAAGATTTTGGTTGAAAATAACCAATTTTAAGGGAAAATGAAGCATGATGACCTAACGTTTTAGGAAAAATATTTTGGGAAGAAGAAGAAAAGAAAAAAAAAGACTATAATTAGTCAAAAAGAAGAAGAGTCCATATTTTAAATGGTCAAAACAGTGCGCATAAGAGAATTGTTCATGACCAAATCAATTGAGTAGCAAAGAAGATCGGTTGGGTAAGAATTTGATGAACCTAGGCAAGCCATGGACCAATTGATCGAGTCCAAAAGGGATCGATTGGGTCCCAATGTTTCAAATTTAAATTTAGCTACTAGATAGAAAACTAATTGATCCATTCTAAGAGGGATCAACTGGTTCACCTATTAATTAAAACCATGTAACATAATTATTCAAATATGCATCATATAATTACATATATAATCATAAATAAGATTTTAAAAATATGTCAAGATAAACACATATTTGGTTAAATAATGTATCAACATTCATCATACTATCAAGAATTTCATTTCAAAAAGCATTCATCATACCAAGTTCACATCTAATTATATAAAGTCTATCTTTATCAAGAGATTTTGTAAAAATATCAACTAATTGATGCAAGGTATCAATATATTCAAGCAAAATATCACCCTTTTGAATGTGATCCCTAATGAAATTATGCCTAATTTCAATATGCTTAGTTCTTGAATGTTAAATTAAAGTTTTGGTGAGATTAATGGCACTGGTATTATCACATTTAGTGGGTATGTGATCCATGGTAATTTCAAAATCCTCCAATTGTTGTTTAATCCATAAAATCCTCCAATTGTTATTTAATCCATAAAACTTGAGCATAACAACTACTGGCTGCTATATATTTAGTTTTGGTTGTGAATTGAGCAACATTATTTTATTTTTTGAAAAATCATGATATAAGTATATTCTCAAACAATTGACAAGTACTAGAAGTGCTCTTTCTATCAGTTTTACAACCACTAAAATTCACATCAGAATAGGCGTGTAAAGCAAAAAATAAACCTTTTGGATACCATAATCCTAAGTTAAGAATGTCCTTAAGGTATTTAAAATTTTTTTTAATAGCAAGTAAATGTGATTCTCTAGGTGATGATTGAAATCTAGCACATAAACACACACACTAAATATTATATTTGGTCTACTTGTAGTAAAATATAACAATGAATCAATCATAGACTTATATAATTTGGAATCAACATATTTACTCCATTCATCTTTATCAAGTTTTGTTGAAGTGCTCATAGGTGTTGAGTATGATTTTGATTCTTTCAATCCAAACCATATGAGCAAGTTCTTAATGTATTTTACTTGATTGATGAAGGTACCATCTTTTGTTTACTTTACTTGTAATTCCAAGAAGAATGTAAGCTCTCCCTTCATGCTCATTTTAAATTCACCTTATATAATCTTAATAAATTCTTGACAAATAACTTTATTAGTTGTACTAAATATAATATCATCAACATAACTTTGCACAATGAAAATGTCATTTCCTTTTGTTTTAATAAAAAGTGTAGTATCAATATTCATTCTATTAAAATCATTTTCAATTAAAAATTTTGACAATCTTTTATACCAAGCTCTAGAAGCTTATTTTAAACTATATAAAGTTTTTGTCAATTTGTAAACATGATTTAGAAATTTAAAATTTTCAAAATTGGAAGGTTGCTCTACATACACCTCTTCATTTATAAAATCATTTAGAAATACACTCTTGACATCCATTTGAAATGCTTGAAATCTTTGAAAGATACAAATGCAAGCAGCATTATAATGGTTTCTAACCTTGCAACTAGGGCATAGGTTTCATCATAATCAAATTTTTCTTCTTGACTATACCTTTGAGCCACCAACCTAGCTTTGTTTCTAACAATATTGCCATGCTCATCCGTTTTATTTTTAAAAACTCATTTAATGCCTATATAAGATGATCACTAAGCCTAGGTACAAGATTCAATGCTTGACTTCTTTCAAATTGGTTCAATTCCTCTTGCATGGCCAATATCCAATGATTATCTCTTAAAACTTCTTTTATGTTCTTAGGTTCAATATGAAAGAGAAAAGCAACATAATTACACATATTGTAAAAAGATCTAGTTTTTAATCCTTTTGTTAGATCTTTAATAATCTCATTATCTTGGACATACATCATTTCTTTATGGTAATTTGGTTATTGCTCTATTTATTTTGGTTTCTCTAAAAACTCATCATTTTCTTTTTAAGTGTTCTTCTTAATGTCATGTGATGCATCATTGATATATTTTTAAAGTATAACTACATTATCATCATCAAAAGACATTTTTTAGAGGTGAATTAGATTCATCAAACATAATATGTATAGACTTTTAACAACTAATGTTTTTTTATTAAATACTCTATAGGTTTTTAAATGCAAAGAATATCTTAAAAAAATGTCTTCATCACTTTTTGCATCAACTTTTTTAAGATTATCTTTTTTTATTATTCAAAACAAAACATTTGCAACCAAAAGGATGAAAATAACTTATGTTTGACCTTTTTTCTTTAAAAAGTTCATAGGAAGTTTTTTTTAAGATTGGCCTAATCATAGCTCTATTTATAATATAACAAATGTATTTATGGCTTCTGTCCAAAAATATCTAGGTAAATTATTTTCACAAAGCATGGTTCTAGCCATTTCTTCTAAAGTTTTATTATTTTTTTTACTACCTCATTTTGTTAAGGAATTTTAGGAGTAGAAAAATTATGGCTAATACAATTTTCACTATAAAACACATTAAAGTCAAGGTTTTCAAATTCTTAACCATGACCACTTCTAATACTAAAAATTGAATAACTTTTCTTATTTTGTATTTACTTGCTAAAAATAATGAATTTTTCCAAAGCTTCATTCTTTGAATGCAAAAAAAGAACCCATTTATATATAGTAAAATCATCAACAATGAGAAACCCATATTATTTTTCACCAAGGCTTATTATCCTAGTAGGATCAAAAAGATCAATATGAAGTAGTTGAAAAGGTTTAGTAGTTAAATACAATTCTTAGATTTGAAAGGGATTTTTCTATGTTTTTCTTGAGTATATGCATCACAAACCTTGTCATTTTCATATTTCAATTTTGGTTAACCAATAACCAAATAATTTTGAAAAATTTTGAATCATATGCATGCTTGTATGTCCAAGTCTTCTATGTTAAATCCAACTTTTATTTTCTTTTTGAGCCATAAAACAAATATTTTTAGAAGATAGATCATCCAAATATACCATTTAGTCTTGATATCAATTACTTGATAGCACATGGATTCAAATATAACTCTAAATCCTTTGTCACACAATTGACTAATACTAAATAAGTTATGCTTGAGTCTATTCACAAGTAAAACATTTTCAATAGTAATAGAAAAATTGTTACTAATGGAGCCAATTCTTTCAATTTGGCATTTAAAGTTGTTTCCAAATGTAACATCTCCTTCACTTTAGCCTTGAAATCCTTGAATTGAACCTTGTCTCTGACCATGTGTTTTAAGCATCCACTATCAAGGTACCATGGATTGTTCTTGCTTGAATTTACCTTGTAGCAATACTCATCCACCTTGAGCTCAATAAGAGCCATGAGACATAGGTTGGGAACTTCTTCTTCATTTGGTTTATCATCAAAAAAAATTATTCTCACTTCATGTTACAACTATTGCTTTCTTCTTTGGCTTCATTATGTTTTGCTTTTTTCATAAAAGACAATCAAATTTGATATAACCCAGTTTGTTGCATTCATAGTAAATAATTTGATCTCTTTCTCTTTTACTTGATTCTCTTTTGATATTTTTCTATTTATGGTCTTCTTCTATTTGAGAATTTGTTTATTTTCTTGAACTTCCTGAATCTTTTTACAAACATGACCATTTCTTCATCTTCATTAACCTCATCTTGTCTAAATTTTTCTTCATCTTCTTGACAGGTTGATTTAAGAGTAATGCCACCTTTCTTGATTGGTTCTTGCTCGCTTTTGATCTTTAACTTATAAGTAAGTAGAGAGCCCATGAGTTTATCCACAGAGAATATGTGAGGATCTTTCGATTCTTCAATGGCTATCACTTTAGCTTTTCAATTTTTTGGTAAACTATTTAAAATTTTCTTTACCATCTTTACATTTAAGTAAGTTTTTCCAAAAGGCTTCAAACCATTAATAATGCTAGTGAAACAATTTGACATTTTATTAATGGATTTTTCTAATTTCATCTTGAATAGCTCATAATCATAAGTAAGCATGCTAATTTTAATTTCTTTTACTTGATTAGTACCTTCATGAGTGATGGCTAACTTATCCTAATTTTTTTTTGTATTTTCACAAAAAAAACTCTATTGTACTCACTAGGCCCTAATACACAAAAGAGTGTATACATTGCTTTGGTATTGAGTTGAGCCATCTTCATATCATTGACATCCCATTCACTTTCTTGCTTGATCACATATTTATCATCCACCATTTTTATTGAAATTTAAGGACCATTTACAACGTCCCTTCAAACTTTATAGTCATTGGCTTGAATAAATAATTTTATCCTAGTATTCTAATATGAGTAGTTATCACTAGAGGTGTAAATGATACATTAGTACTCGCAAGCTACTCAGGTTTGATTCGAAAAAAACTCGAATTCAGTTCGATTATTATTGAGTCGAGCTCGAGCTCGAGTAGCTCAACTTATCGATCAAGCCGAATTCAAATATTCTTATATCCGACTCGAGTAGCTCGCGAGCCTAATCGAGCTTTTTTATATTTAAATGTATTTTTATTATTTTAATTAATAAAATATTTTGAGTTCGAGTTCGAGTTCGAGCATGAATAATCGAACTCTTGTAGAGTATACGAATCGAGCTTATTTTTACATATTAATCGAGCTTAATCGAGCGAGCTCGAGTAGCTCGAATTTGATCACGAATCAAGCTCGAGCTTGAAAAATAAAACTCGATCGAGCTCGAGCCGAGTATCGAGCCCCGAATTGTGAGTCGAGCTTGAACTCAAGCTTTTCACTATTCGACTCGACTCGATTACACTTCTAGTTATCACCAACAAAAAGAAAAAGGTCTTACAATTGAATGGCCTTTACCTCTAAGAGATGTAACAACTGTTTTATTTATCATAAGACACATTTCTTATTACCCACTATATTTGTTGTAGCTTGAGGATGGTTGCTCTACATTGATTACTGTACTTCTTTGAGCTATTTCTAGGATCACTCTTAGGTTGTTAGACCTATAAAAAAGAGTACTAACTCTAATACTAATTGTTAGCTTAAAGACTTAAATTAAACCAAAATGGGATGAATTGATTGATAATAAAATTTTTTGTAATTTAATATCCAATAAGCACAAAGATCACAAATCAATTTTTCTAAACAAGTAAACATAACAAATATGAGTACTAATAATCTTAAAAGCAAGAGATTGAGATAGAGAATTAAACACTAAAATTTATAGAGGTTTGATCATTCTTTTAGGCACCTACATCATCTCCCTTAGCCTCACTTGTTAAAAAGTTCAATTCACTATGTGTTGAAAGTTACAATCTAGCTTTTCAAAGTTTTATACAATCAACAACACAATCTCTTAAGGGTTATCATTTTCCTTAAGCTCACAATCTTATAATACAAATTTTTGAAGTGTTTTGCAAACTCAAAGAACCTCTCTAAGGTTGAGTGTTTACTAATTTTAAATAAAAATCAAGATTGAGAAGAATATCAAGAGAAAATCAGATACAACAAGAATTTTTACATTTTTTTCACACTAAGATGCTCTTCAATGCTTGGAGAAAATGGTAAATAGATGTAATAAATTTTCTTGGCTTTTAGTTGCTTCAAATGTGATGGAAGACCTTCATTTCTATCTTAAGAATGGAAGATAGCCGTTCATTATATTTATTGGTTGGAGTCTTCGTAAAATTTCAAACAAAAATAGCTATTGCAAGCATTCTGGGCACGAAGGAATCGATCCCCTTTTAGGGGGGATTGATTAGGTTAGTTAAAATTAAAACAATTCTATGCATGAAAATGCACAATCAATCAATCCCTTTTTCAGGTAATTGATCCCTTAGTCTAGGTGATCGATCCCTTCATGAGGAGATTTATCCTATCTTTAAAACCCTTAAACCAATCAATCCATACAATGAGGGAATCGATTGGTTTTTATGAAATTTGCATGAGAAAGCTTTCTGGCCAAAAAATCAATCGATCCCCTTGAGGGGGGATCGATCCCTTCTATGTTAAATTGCTCAATTCTATTTTTAAACCATGCCAAGTGAATTTGAACAAATTTTTAACTGGATTAAAAGATGAAAAAGTATTTAAATTAAGTTTAGCAAATTTTTGTTGACATTTCAAAATGTTTTATCAATTCAAGGCTAATATCTAAATATAAACGAACAAATTATAGGCATATATTCATTCATTCATATTTGGTTTATTTACAAACATAAAATTGAACACAAATTCAATTTAGTTAATTCATGTGTTGGTGAATATTTAAATTAGTTGACAAAATATTAGAGTTAAAGTTTGAAATTTATGAATTCAAAAAATTTTATGTATATTATATCATTTTCAATCAAGTAAATATAAAAGTGGAAGTTTCAAGATATATTAAAATTTTAAAAAAATTATATAATTACTTTTCAGATGTGATATTTAATAAATATGAAATTCAAATCTTAATATTTATAATTTTTTATTATAAATTTATCTAAAAATATATGTAGATGAATTTAATCAAGTAATTTTGCATTTGCTTATATGAAAAGGTTTTTTAGTAATTTAACTATCATGTAGATTTTTTTTGTATTTTTAAAAATTATTATTCCTCTTGTCACTCTTTTTTATATTTTTATAGTTTACTAATTTAATTATAACACTTCATTGTTCTATCTCAATATTTAATTATTATTATTATTATGGTGATGATGGAATTGAATACTTTTTTATGAAATTTTATTTTCTTTTGGATTAATTAGAAGTGTAATCGATCGAGTTCGAGCTAATACAATATTGAGATTGAGTTCAAATTTGATTTAAAATTCAATATTTGAAATTCGGTTCGAACTCAATCGAGTTTTTTTTTTTTTTTTACTCGAGCTCGACTCAAGATAGAAATTGTGCTATTTGAGTTTGCTCGATTAAGTTTAAGTAATATGTAAAAGTAAGTTTGATTCTTATATTCGATAAAAATTTGATTATTTATATTTAAGTTCGAATTCGAATTCAAGATATTTTATTAATTAAAATATTAAAATATATTAAAAAATAAAAAACTTGATTAAACTCATAAATTTCTTGAATCTAATATAAAATTATTTAAATTTAATTCGATTGATAAATTAAACTATTTAAATTTAAATTTAATTTAAAAATAATTAAATTAAATTTAAATTTTATTATAATCAAATTCAAATAATTTATAAAAATTAATAAATCATTTATAATTTTAAAATCGACTCACTCTGCAGCGAAATCTGACTACGAGGATTTCCATTGATTCAATCCAAAGCTGAGGAGGGGTGGCGAAAAAAGCGAATGTCACATCAACTGCAGCAATGTGGACAACAAATGAAAATTACTGCTATGAAGTCTGATATGGTGCGGTTCATCCATGTGAGCACCGCGATACAGCGACTCATTGCAGAACCGTTGGACTTGGATCAGAATTCAGATTTTGTGCACGAAATGGATAACCCGACTCACTAACGTAAGGAAACAAAAAAAAAAAAAAAAGAACTGAAAATTGACTCGGCGTTTTGTTAATGGAGCAAAATGTTTGGGCTTTCCGTGAAAGCTACCTGTAATGGCACAATTTCAAATAAAATTATACAATAATGTAAAAAAAAAAAAAAACTTTATTTGTGCCATGTCATCAAATTTATTCTACGCCATCATCAAAATCATAGAAGCAAAATAGTTTCAATGTTCTGTTTTCTTATATATCTCTTAATAATTTTATCATTTTCTGTTTTTTAATTAAGTTTAAAATAATGTTATGTTTTTTTTTTTCTAATTAACTTTAGTTTATGTCATACTTTAATCTTTGAAAATAAAAATAAATATGATTAACTTTAAAAAAACGAATATTACCATTTTAAACTAATTTTTATCAATAGTCTTGAAAGAAAAAAAAATAAGAATATTGAATTTCATGCTAATTAGACTGGGCACGAGTGGAACAGCTCGTTGTGCCCACGAATTTGGCTCGAGCAGAAGTCTATCCTAGACAAAAAAAATTTCAAGCTTGAGTTCCGTTCACGGAACACTTTATTATTAACTAATTATTTTTATTAATTTTAATTATATATTATTGTAAATATTATCAAAGAAAAATATTTTCTAAGTAAGGATGTTGGTTTTCTAAATAATGTAGAATGCATTTGTTGATAAAACAATGTAAAGATAATAGATTTCTCTAATGATAATATGTACAATCAAACCACATGCACTATAAGAAATTAAGGATTTGATGACATTTTTTTAGTAGTTTTTCTTAACAAGCATTGTTACTTGATGTGTTAGTATACATTAATGGTGTTTATTATATAAACGTTACTAAAAAAATTTAACTACATTTAAAGTGTAAAATATTTTTAAATTTAAAATTTAAGGATTTTTATATATATAATGAGAAAATTTTATCTAATTTTATTATTTTAAAAATATAATTTTATAAAATAAGTATTCAAATAAAACACATCTTTTTATATTATTTAAGAGCGGGTTAATTAAAAACACCGCAAATATAATGGCAGTTTAAGGAAATACGTTGCAAATATATTAAAATTAGTGACGTTTTTTTGTTAATAAACACCGGTCATATTCTAATTGCGTTTCGCTGCGAATTAAAGCCCTAAATTAAATATGATGCCGATTTTCCCTACTACTTATTTCCCAAGTTCCTCCCTTTCCTTTCCCAAATTATGTCCTCACTCCTTCTCTGTTACAATAATCTACTCTCACCCCTTATTTCCCAATTTCTTCTCTATCTTTCCCCAAATTCTACCCTCATTCCTTCTCTGTTACAATAATCAGCTACAATAGTTTGCCACTAAAGCGCCTTGGTGTTTTCGCGCTCTTTCCCTAAAGGATAACTAGTTGTTCCAAGCACCCAGTTTTTACAATAATCTGCTACAATAGTTGCTCCGTCACTGAAGGGCACGATCTGCCCCAAGCACCCAATTGTCCCCCCTTCATTTCCCCGTCCAATGAGAAGCCCCTTATTCCTTCCTTCTTCCATTGATTTGGTTTCAGTGCTTTTGTAAGCCTATAATTTTAATATCTATTTTATATATTTTATAAAATTATTTGATATAACGTATCAAATTTAACAAGGACTTTCTTTGCTGTTTCAAGTTGTTTTTTTTAAGCATATATGTAATTTTAAGTTCTATTTTATATATTTTATAAAATTATTTCATATAACTTATCAAACTTAAATGCATCGTTTTTTATAAAATTATTTCAAATAATATTTACTATAATTTGATATATAACTTAATGCTACAGAGAACTTTACCAAGCCTTTAAGTTTTCTTTCAGCATCTGATCTGCTAGGAGTTTTGTTTGTAGCCAAAAAGCAAAAGGTCTGGGCACTGTATAGGGAAAAACAACGAGAAGAAGAACGGATCTTGGTAGCTAAAAATAAGGAAAGCTTGGCCAGAAAGAAGAAAGGCCTGAACTTGATGAAAGGTAAGATTTTTTTTTCTTCTGTTTTGGACATCCCCATGTATAGGATATTCCTTATCCATGCTGCTTTTTATGTGAAGTTCCAAGTTCAAACTGTTTGCTTTTCTACATGTGTTTAGACTTGTAGGAGCATATGTGGCTGCCAGCTAAAGCTTTAATTTTTTTTTCTTTTCTTTTTTCCATGTGATGATTGTTTGCATAGTATTTAAAACGGGGGTTGAGTTCTTATGGTATTTAGGTTTCGGCTTCTGGTTTTGATCCCTGTTTCTTTTCTCTTTTGTTTTGATTTGGGTTTTGTTTCCATAAAATAAAAGAGCATTCTGTTTTAGCAAAAAAATATGGAAATAGTTGAAGCTCATCTGTCTCGGTTTGTTTTTCCCATTTTCTGGTTTGGCATGTTTCATTCCCAGAAACTAAGCTGACTTTCATTTTGTGCATGATTTCGGCTTTCTTGCATGGGGGCTGCTTTCTCTTGGAGTTTGCATCCATTTGGGGGAAGCTTTACATGTTTATGGATCTTCTGTACATAATGACAGTTTAGGGGAAAGAAAAAAGCTTAAAACTCTGCCATTCACAGTTCCTGGTGCTTTTCTTTTTTGTTGTCTGCACGAGTTTGCATTTTAAGACTTATGTCCCATTAGGACTTATGTATGCCATTCACAGATGTTGCATACGCAGTCATAAATGCAGTAAAAAATGATGACTTCTTCAGCATTTTCACAATGGAGCAAATCAAGGAAGTTGCAGGAAAAGTGAAGGTTTGAATCACTTTTCCACATTGAATTGATCAATTGCAAAGTTGAACTGTTGTAAAGTTCTTAAAAAATTTACTCATGTAAATAATTTCTATCTCTGCCTTTTCCTAGCAATACTCTACACCATGAAACTTCCATCGATCGGGAGTTCAATATAACTTCATTATTTGATATATATATATATATATATATATATATGCCCATTTTGATCATAATTTCTTTAATCAAATCCTGCACTCAACAACTAGTGTTTGGAATTCGAGGAAACAACAGACCTAGAAACATAAAGCCAAGTCTAAGTCCGCATCAATTTCCATTGCCTTGGCAATTTCCATTTCAATTTCTTTAATGTATTTGCTGGAAACTATTGGTAGCACTAGCAGAACAAAAAAGTGAGATTAAGTTATCTGGATTGGCTTCAATATTGGAAAAACGTAGCTAGCTATTAAATACTAGCATTAGACATGTATAACTTTATTGCTATTGCTTTTTTTTTTTTTGTCAAAAAGGGAATTTAATGCATTTGCAAAAATCCTTTTATGGGACAGGAAGACATAGCAGCTTTTGAACTTGTTCGAGATTGCAATTTTTAGTATGTTGTATTTAGGCAATTCTTGAATGGGACAGATTAATGGGTTTAATGTTTTTCTTTAGACCTGAGTTATGCTAGACTATTCTCACTGACCTAGGATCATTTAGTACAGCTTTATAAGTTTGCTTAGAATTTAATTTTGACCTTTAGATATTGTTCTCCAATTACAATAATATTCTAAGCATTCGAGGAAACCAGAAGTCTTGCTATAGCTTTTTAAAGCTTTGTTTCTTTGAATATTCTATAGCTCAAAGATTCCTACTAAATGAATATTATGCAAGAGAGAGAGATAAAGGCCTTTAATAGGATATACCAACCTTCCTTTTGCATAAAGGGTAATAATATGCAATATTTATTAGTTGCTTGTTTGAAACATACAAGATGGGATCTTTCTCTGAATTTTCACTTTTAGTTATCAAAATTGGACCTTTGTAAATGGAATGTAGTAAAGATAAAGCTCCATGGGTCTCACATGTGGGGCCTTGTCCAGAATTTAAAATTTCATCCAGCCTTGATTTGGTAGTCCTTTAGGACAACAGTTTCTTGTTCTATAAACAGCCCAAACACATTGATGACAAATTGCTTTTAGCTTTACTAACATTATCTTTGTGCTTTTATATTAGATTTTTAAATGAATAAATTGACCATTATGATTAAATTTTTAAAAGTTGTAAATTTAAAATGATTTAGATTTGTAATGTTAAATAAATTAAAATAAAAAACAATTTAATTCTGCCATTTCACTATTGGCCTTTTAGATTCCAAACAACTTGTAAAAATGTGGTTAATCTAATAAATTTTTAACTATTAAAAATTAGATTCTATTTTTTTATGTTACATAAATTTAAGATTATTCATAATGTTAATCAATTTGGTAAGGACAATTTTTTTTTGCGTTCAATTTATGTAAAAATACAGTTCAATAATAAAATTATAAATGAATTAAATTAATATGAATGAGTGCCCTCTTAAAATTAATTTTATAGGATTACAATAGAATTTACTGGTTTGATAATTATGTTTTCTTTTGAAGGAAGAAAATAAGGATAATACAAAATTGATTTAATGAAATACAAAATTCGACTTCATTTTTCAAGTAGATATTTGACTTTTTATTCTTTACGTAAAAAGAAGTTTTTTTTCCTTTATTTTCTGATTTGTTTTTTTTTTTGTTTTAAATTTTTGAGTTGGTACATATCTCATTTGGTTGATAAAATTGCTGAAAATTTGAAATATATATAGACAAGAACATTATCTTTGAGCTAAGCATACTAATTAACTAATTAACTAATTAACACACTTAATATTACCTTTTGTCGCAGATAAGTGATTGTTATGAGAGCCATTTACAACTTGATCTATATTTGGAGAATTACAAGTATTTATCACTTGAGGCAGATATAAATATGCGTAACCTTTATACTTTTCACAAGTATTTGCTTAGTTTTTCAAATTCCAAATTCCATACTTGTTCAATTAAACATATACATTCTTTCAAAGATTTGATAATAGTCTTTCTGTTTTCATTTCATGTTTTGCCATGGCATGATATAGATGCGCCAACTCATTTTTTTATGTCATGTAGATATACATAAAAGTTAAATAACTTGTTTGGTGATATCGATTTATTATTTTTGGTTTTAGGGTTAATCTGATTAATTATGTTAGAGTTCATTTTCATAGTTAGTTATATGACTTTGGTTTGATAATGTAGTAATTACTAAATAATAAGAGTTGGATGTAAAAGTCAAGAGTATCGAAATGGAGTGAAAATTTTTTTTTTTTTAATTTTGTATTTGAGAATGCAAGTGAAGATAATATGATATTATGCCCATGTTTTAGTTGTGCTAATATTGATTGGCAAATTCATGAAGTTGTTTTGGAACATTTAGACAAGAAGGCATGAAAGACACGCTGTAGGATGCTTTCAACATTCATAACCAATATTTTCATAATGAGTCAAATGTTGAAATCAATGAATTTAGTAAACATGGGATGGGTGTAGGTGATCAACAATTTAGTGGAGAAGCATTAAAGCTTTATAGGTTACTTGAGGATATGAATGAAGAACTTTATGAAAGATCTAAGCATTCAAGGTTGTCTTTTTGTGTGTCTTTTTCACTTAAAATGCTTATGTAAATAGATGAAAATTTTTTTGACTTTATTATTGGAGTTCATGAAAGAAATGCTTCTTATTGCAAAAATCCTTAAATTTTGTAAATATTCAAAGAAGATGATCAAAGAATTAAGTTTTGGATATGAGAAAATTCATAGTTATTTTAATAATTGCATGTTGTATAAGGGTGACAAAAAAATCAACAGTCTTATCATGTATGTGATAATTCTCATTGAGTGGACACAAATTCTTAAGAAATGTTGAATGAGGATGATGATGAAGTCAATGTAAAAAAGAAGCCTGTAAAGATTTTACAATATTTTTCATTAATACTAAAACTTTAACTACTCATCATGTTTTTCAAAATTGTAAATTCTATAAAGTGACATTATGATGAGTGAATGGATGATGGATTATTGAGACATCTTGCTGATTCTTTGGCATGAAAATTATTTTACTCTAAGTTTTTAGACTTTGCTTTTGATCCTTGAAATGTTATGTTTCGACTAGCATATGACGAATTCAATCCATTCAAAATGATAAGTACTTATATAGTACTTGGCTAGTTGTATTGATTATGTACAATTTGTCACCATTGATTATCATGAAACAATAGTCATTTATCTTTTTTATGATCATTTTGGGAAAAAAAATTTGAAAAATGATAAAGAGATCTACTTGCAACCTTTAATTGAAAAGTTAAAGTAGTTATGGAAAGGTGTTAAGACTTATGATGCTTCAAAAAAAGAACTTTAATATGCGTGTTGTCTTATTATGGACTATCAATAATTTTTTTGGTTATGCAAATTTATCTAGTTGAAGCATCAAAGATCGTTATGCTTATCCATATTATATTACGCAAACATGTTCGAAGTGGTTACATATTGGTAGAAAGTTTAATTATGCTGTACATCATCGATGGTTAGATGATAATTATCGATATAGATTTCAAAAATATTTGTTTGATGGAACTGAAGAATTGAAGAAAACACATTTACCAATTGTTGGGTCTAATATCTTGTCAAAATTAAAATATATCAATTTCACTTATAAAAAAAAGATTTAACCAAAGAAAGGAGAGTGAGAGATCTTTGAAGATGTTTGGTATCGTATTCTTCAAGTAGGTGATACTGATACTCAAGTTGGTGACATTGATACTCAAGTTGGTGATATTGATGTTCAAAGTGATGAGGAAGAAGATGAAAAAGATAACCCAAATGAGTTTGAGTTATATAAAAAAAATATTTTTTTGAGTTGCTATATTGGGAATATAATTTATTATGTCATAATCTTGATGTGATGCATATAAAAAAGAATGTTTACAAAAATTTTATCGGGATAAGTCTTAATGTGAATAAAAGATCAAATGATAATTTAAAGAGTTAGCTTGACTTAATTGTCATGAGGATTTACCTTGACCTTCATTTAAAGTTGTTTTCTAATGGCAAATCTCGATTGTCTCTTATTTTGGGATGTCTAAAAATAAAAAAGATTTGTTTTACAAGATTTTGAAAAATATGAAAGTCTCGAATGTCTATGCGTCAAATATATTGAGATGTGTGAATATGAAGTTACAAAAATCTTTTTCATTGAAGTCAAATAATTACCATATCTTAATGCGTGACTTTCCATTGTTTTATATTTGTCAATGTCAAAGCAAATCACTTTAGTGGTAATTGAATTGAGTAACATATTTGAAGCTCTTTATGAAAAAATTTTGAATATGGAAGAGTTTAACAAATTTTAAGGTCAGGTCGCGATTATTTTATGTTATTTAGAAAAGAGTTTTCTTTTAAACATTTTTACTATTATGATACATTTGGTTATCTACCTTTTATATAAAGTAAAAATCGATGGACTAGTTTATTATTAATGGATGTATCATATTGAAGAACATTATTTGTTAATAACTTGATTAAGTTATTAGTGTTTATGATACCATTCTAGTTAAAAAAATATATGAAAAATGTTTCATGTTTTAGATTTTAAAGGAGGTTAAAGTTTTATTGTCACAACAAATGTTATTTAGAAGGTTCTATTGCTGAAGGATATTTAGTAGAGGAGTGAATGACATTTTGTTCTTAATATCTGAAAGATGTTGAAATGAGATTTAGTAGACTATAGAAAAATCTTGGTATGCAGTATACTGACTTTACTTACAGTTATCTTTTTTAAAGTTTTAAACAACCAATAGGCAAAGTTGAAATGGTAAAGTTAGATGATAAATTTGAGCACAGGCACATCGATATGTTTTTTTTTCATCGTGACTCAATTGAATCATTTTGCACATAAGTTTTCATGCAAAAAAATCATTAATTCTATTAAGCATAATTTATAGACTTTGCTTCTTATTGTTAATACGTTATTTTGATACATGTAATGAGTATACACTACAGGAAAATAGGTCTTTAGTGGTGTTTATTTTCATATTTAGCGATATTTATAAATGTCGCTATACGATTTGCGATGTTTTTTACTAAAAGTGCTAGCTATACTTACATCGGGAAAAATAATAGTGTCTTAAGAAAAAATATCACAAATTTAATAGCATTTGTAGACACAAACATCGTTAAATTTACTAATTTGACAACATTTGTATCAGGAAATGCCATTAAATTTACTAATTTGGTGTTTTTGCATACAAACGTCTCTAAATAAGAGAATTTACTTTTTTTTTTAAGATTTACTACTATAATTAAATAAAAAATATATAAAAATTTTAAAATCATAAAATCTAAATTAAATTCATAATCTAAATATTATAAATATTTAAATATCCAAATACATAATTTGTTTTAGTATACATGTAATACAAAGTTTAATATATTAGCATTCAAATTGTTTTAGTACATTAACTAAAAATTTAAAATGTATAAAATTGATTACCACTTAGATTTATAGCACTGTCATTTGATGAAGCGTTTGTCTATCATAATCACTAGTTTGCTCAAGAACTTACTAAACAAAGTAAAACAAAAATTTACACTTAATAACAAGCTATTTCAATATTAAAAAATATAAATAGTTACTAAATATAATACTTGAGTTAGTGAACTACTTAGATTGTTTCCTGAAAATTATTGTTGCATAAAATTCATAAGAGTGTTGAATCGATCATGCAACTGCTTACACGCTTCATCCATTTTAGCACGTTTTTCAATTCTTCATGCTTCTATTTGTTGCACACATTGTTGCATAGTTTGCAATCCCTCTTTCAATATTGAGATTTCTCGTGAAGATTAACTTGTTGATAATGTAAATTTTTATGAGCTATTTTCATAGTAGCTAGATGGTGTTGGACCTAATTCAAGTCTTTAGACTCGTCTATGTTTTTCTTTTCTGGTAACTTTTGTGAAAATCTGATATTCTAATTTTTGCATGTTAACAGAACAATTAGATGCTGATTTAATTTCAATGATCATTTTTTTTTTCGCTTTCTCTTGTAAATTAATCAAATAAATGATCAAGTTTAATAATTAATTCATAATATATTTGAAATAGTAAATATTTACACCCTATATAAAACGAATCCAAAAAATTATCACAATTTTTTATGTTTTGATATTCAAGTATGATTTATTTTTTTTGTATGGATTAATCAAAAAAGTTTTACACGTTTAATTTTTTTATCCAAATCAATCTTCTACATAAAAAGCATTATTTTTGTTAAACACTTATCAATCATAACTTATTTATGCGTATCAAGTGTGGCAATAATGGTTGGACTTATTTAATATAATGTAGTAGAAGTTATCTAAACTGTTAAAACAGAACAATAATTATAAATTTGCATTTTTGCTTTTTAACTTTACAAAAAATTTTAAATAGGCATAAATCGTAACTTAATTCATACATATCAAATCGTAGAAACCAAATTTAATTATTCGAATAAGTTATTTAGACTATTAAAACATAAATATAACAGTAAAATTATATTTTTGCTTTTTAACGGCATAACAAAGTCTTAAAAAGATATACACTATAATGTTTTCACACATATCAGTCGTGAAAATTAAGTTCAATCATTTAGATAAGTTTAATATCATGTATTAAAGCTATTTAAAGTGTTAAAACATAAATATAATTGCAAAATTATATTTTGGCCCTTTAATAGCATAACAAAGTCTTAAAAAAACATAAACGATAACATTTTCACACATTAGCGGTGAAAACTAAGTTCAATCATTCGAAAAAATTTAATATTATGTATTGAAGCTATTTAAATTGTTAAAATAAAATAATAAACACAAATTTACATTTTGACCTTTTAACAATAAAAAAAAGTTTAAATAGATATAAACGATAATTTTTTTACACATCAATAATGAAAATCAAGTTCAATCATTCAAAAAAGTTTAATATAAAGTATTTAAGCTATCTAAACTATTAAACATAAAAATAACTATAAAATGACATTTTTACCTTTTAACGACATAATAAAGTTTTAAAAAGACAAACGGTAATTTTTTCGCACATATCAATCGTGAAAATTAAGTTCAATTATCTTGACAAATTTAATATTATGTATTGAAACTATCTAAACTGTTAAAACAAAATAATAAATGCAACTTTGCATTTTGGCCTTTTAATAGCACAAAAAACAATCCTAAATAAACATAAACAATAATTTTTTCACACATATCAACCGTGCAAATTAAGTTAAATCATTCAAACAAATATAATGTTATTTATTGAAGTTATTTAAACTATTAAAATAGAATAATAAAAGCAAATTTGCATTTTGGTCTTTTTACGGCACAAAAAGTGCTAAACAAACATAAATAATAACTTTTTCACACATCAATCATTGAAATCAAGTCCAATCATTCGAACACATTTAATGTCATGTATTTAAGCTATCTAAACTGTTAAAACATAAATATAACTGTAAATTTGTCTTTTAACGGCATAATAAAGTCCTAAAAAGATATAAATGATAATTTTTAACGCATATCAACCGTGAAAATCAAGTTCAATTATTCGGGCAAGTATAATATAAGGTATTGAAGTTATCAAATTGTTAAAACAAAAAAAATATATATTTACATTTTTGCCCTTTAATGACACAAAAAATGTTAAACGGATATAAACGATAATTTTTTTATTTGATGCGTTACTTACATTTTCTTTTTGCTTTCTTGCAAAGCTCTTTGATCCACTCGTGTGTTTATATTTTTGTTGCTTTTTGCTAGAAGTCTCAATTTTTTCTCTTTCCTGTCATAAAAAATAATCCTGTATATAGCAGAAATATAAATATTATCAAATAAAAACATAAGACACCTTTTTTATTAAAAATAATATTAAAAGTTATAAATTAGCATCTCTTTTTTTCTTGAGAACCAAAATCTAACCAACTGCTTATATTGTCACCTAATCACATCACAAGGTAAAGTATCTATTGTGGCCCTTATAATACTATTTTGATTGAAATATTTTTTCTTCAAATTATGCTTATAGTTTTTTCATTTTATTTCTAATGACTTAAGCACAAATGAAGTAAGTAGTTCAAGTAAAAATCTTGACTGTAACAATACAAAAAGAAAAATTATAATTTATAGACCAACTTTAAAAGAATTAATATTTTTAATATGTAATTAATTATACTAATACCTTAACAAAGTTTAAAGCTTTGGCCTTAACTTCTGTTGGCACATTATGCCATGTTTCATAATGAATAGGGAATTGCATGCCACTACGAGCAATCATTCCTAAAAATCCAGCTAGCAATTGACATTTTTCATCAATTGGTTGCCTATCAGAGTTTGCAGATAATACAATACGCTCGTTCGAAATTACTGTCTACAATTCTTTCAAAGTTGTCCTGCCTCTGGTCCTCCGTTGGCAATTGTTAACAATTGTAAAAAATAAAAAGTTAATTAGTAAATTATCAATACTTTAATGATTATAATCAAAATCTAAATATGGAGTTTACGATACTTGCATTCAAATTAGAAGCAAAATCAATTAGTGAGATATTATCTAAACCTGGACTTCTCGTATTATCAGATTCAATATTAGTTGAAAGTTTAGAAGCGACTAAGTTAGAACTGGCAGTAGACACATTTCCTTCCAAAAGATTCAATCCATGGCTCAGATCAATAGGTGTCGTAGACAGTTTTGAACTAATATCTCTGGTATGTATGTCCTTCAATCTATTCCTCAGCATTGTAACTTAGCTGTATTATAAAAGAAAATCAATTAAAAATTGAAAAAGTTCAGACATTGTATATATAACTAACTATATATAAAAAACATATTTGAAGAACGTTTATAGACACTGAAAAGTTAAGAAATCATAACCAACAATATATAAAGAATATATCGATCTAATTAAATTAAAAGATAATGTATAGTTTATAACACAATAAATATACAAAAGCGAATGCCACATAAATTACATAAAAGCGTTTATTACATTATGTTTTAAATATTCTAATTACAAAATATAGATGATCGATTATGATTCATAAATGTCTTAATCAACATCTTCGCAGACCCATTAAATAGAGGTACTAAAGATATTTTCATCCAAGTTTTGGTTAGCAAAAGGAAAAAATTAAGTATCATATTCAACATTATCTCTGGTATCTAACCCCATATCAAATAAGTCTTTGAGTGTGTTATGAAGAACAATAAACCAACCTAATTCTTTAGGGTCTTCAAAATAAAAACCTTGTTTGACTTGAGAGGAAAAAGCATAACGTTCATAAATAAATTGTTGTCAGGTGTGAATTAATCAAAAAAAATTTATGATTGTAAATCCAAATTGATCTTTCTTAATACTTCTCTTACTATTCACATTAGCCTAATCACATCGAAATAAGATAAACTTTCACTTGCCATAATAATCTAACTTAATGATGTCATAATCGTGCCATAATAGTCAACATTTTTCTCTAAAGGGTTTGTATCCTTAGCACTAGCATAGCTAGTGGTTGACGAAGTAACAACTATTGAATTTTGTGTACTTCTAAATCTCTCATGAAATTTGGTGTAAAATCTAAATCCATTGATGATGAACCCTTTGTATTGTTTCACAATCTTATTTGGATCTTGTGAAAGACACTTTAACTTTTTACTAACAAGCTTTTCACTCTAAATTTATAAAAGTGGAATAAAATATATGTTATTAATTTTATTTATGCCTTAAGTATTCTATGTATAATTTTCAAAATAAGAAGTATGGTATTACTTATAGTTTTTCCTAACCATTCATCAAAATTTTTGATGAACAATTTATCAAGCTCTCAAATGTTTGATATTTGATAATATGCACGAGGTCTCAAATTGTTTTTACACTTACTAAATGCATCAAAATAAAGTATTAACAATAAGAAACAAAGTTTATAAATTATACGTGAATGATTTTCTCTCATGAATAACTTACGTGCGAAATGATTCAATTGAGTCATGATGAAAAAGAACATATCGATGTGTCTGTTGCCAAGATTTATCATCTAATCCACCACTTTGGCTTTTTCTATTGGTTGTCCAAAACTTTCAAAAAGATAAACGTAGGCAAAGTCAATATGCTGCATACCAAGATTTCTTGATGGTCTATTAAATCTTGTTTTAGCATATTTCAAATACTAAAAACAAAATATCATATACTTCTCTGTTAAATATCCTTCAACGATAGGATCTTTTGGATAGCGTTTGTTGTGACAATAAGACTTTAACCTCCTTAAAAACCTATGGCATAAAACATTTGTCATATATATTTTTAATTAGAATGGTATCATAAACATTAACAACTTATTAATAAATAATACCTTGTGATAGAATATATTCATCAATAATAAATCGATCCACTGACTTTTGTTTCATATGGAAGGTGGATAGCTAAATGCATCATAATAGTGAAAAAGTTTAAAGGGAAAATCTTCTCTAAATGGCATAAAGTAATCACAGCTTGATCTTGAAGTTTGTTAAATTTTTTCACATTTAAAACTTTTTCATAAAGAGCTTTAAATATTTTAATTAATTTAATTACAACTGAAGTGACTTGCTTTGATATTGATGAAAGTAAGTCCTACATCAAGATGTGGTAATCATGTGACTTCATTGAAAAAAATTTTCGTTCTTTCAAATTCACACATCTCAATATATTTAATGTATAACTATATAAGATTTTCACATTTTTCAACACCGTACAAAACACGTCTTTCTCATTTTTAGATATCTTAAAACAAGTAGGGGATAATCGAAATTTGCCATTAGAAAGTAACTTTGGATGAAAGTTAGGGCGAATCCTTATGTCAACTAGGTCAAGCCGATTCTTTAAGTTATTTTTTGATCTTTTGTTTATATTGAGTATTATCTCGATAAAGTTTTTGTAAACATTATTCTCTATGTGCATCATATCAAGGTTATGTCATAATAAATTATATTTTCAATAAGGTAAGTGAAAAAATGTACTTTTTTTTTATTTTACAACTTAAACTCATTGAAGTCATCTTCTTCATCTTTTTTCTTATCACTTTAAATATCAACATTACCAATTTGAGTATCAACATCACCAACTTGAGGACTATAAGGCTGGATACCTTTAAAGATCTCACTCTTTTTCTTAATTGAGTTATTTTTTCATAAATAAAATTGATATATTTTAACTTTGACAAGATATCAGACATAATAATTGGTAATGGTGTTCTTCGTAACTTTTCAGTTCAATCAAGAAAATGTTTTTGAAATCTAAATTGATGATTATCATCTAATTATCTATGATGTCTCATATAATTGAACTTCTTATCATTATGTAATCATTTCGAACGTGTATACGTAGCACAACATGGACAAGCATAACAACTTTTACTGTTCTAACCAAATAAATTTGCATAAGCAAAAAAATCGTTGATACTCCATAATAAGGTACTACGCATATTGAAGTTTTCTTTTTTTTTTAAGCATTATAAGTCTCAACTCTTTTTTATAATTACTTTAATTCTTCAATCAAAGGTTATAAGTAGATGTTTATATCATTTCTCAGATTTTTTCCCCTAGAAATTATCATAGACAAAATAAATGATTGTTGCTTTATGACAATCCATGGTAGCAAATTATAAGGAATTAATACAACTGGTCAAGTACTATAAGAAGTACTTATCATTTTGAATGGATTAAATCCGTCAAATGCTAGTCCAAGCATAACATTTTGAGGATTAGAAGCAAAGTCCATAAATCTAAAGTAAAATGATTTTCATGCCAAAGAATCAACATGATGCCTTAATGATCCATCATCTATCCGCTTATTATGATGTCACCTTATAGAATCTACAGTTTTAGAAGACATGAAGAGTCGTTGAAGTCTCAGTATTAATGAAAAATATTGTAAAACTTTACAAGCTTATTTTTGACATGGACTTTATCATCATCCTCATTCAACCTTTCTTCAGGATTTGTGTCTAACCAATGAGAATTACCACACATATGACAAGATTTTTGATTTTTTTTATCACCCCAATATAACATGCAATCATCAGGACAACTATGAATTTTCTCATATCTAAGACTTAATTCCTTGATCATCTTCTTTGAATCTTTATAAGATTCAGAGATTTTTGCAAAAAGAAACATTTTTTTCATAAACTTCAATAATAAAGTCAAAAGAGTTTCCTATCCATCCACATAAGCATTTTAAGTGAAAAAGATTCACACAGAAAGACAACTTGGAATGCTTTGATCCCTCATAAAGTTCTTCACTAGGTTGTTGGTCACCTATACCTATCCTATATTCATCAAAATCATTTATTTCAACATTCGACTCATTAAATCTATCATTTCTAGGAGACAGATTATGAAAATGTTGATTATAAATGTTGAAAGCATTTCGCAACTTGCCTTTTATGTCATCTTGTCTAATAGGATCATGTTAGTGTTGGAAAGCTTTTGAAGTTGAATGAACTCTAGTCACTGACTTTGACGATATAGACTTTTCATGAAAATACGAATTAATACATTTCGAGATAAATCCAATACAAACTAAATGTTCTAAAACAATTTCACAGATTTGCTAATCGATATTAGCATAGCTCAAACATGGGCATAATATCATATTATCTTCACTTACATTATCAAATGCAAATTTAAGAAAAATATTCATTCAATCTCGGTATTTTTGACTTAATTTTGACTTTTGTATCAAATTTTTATCTATTTAGTACTTGCTATATTATCAAACCAAAATTATATAATTAATTATATGAAAACAAACTAAATATTACACTTAAATTAGTAACCAACTTAGATCTCCTAACAAGTTACTGGATTAATCAAAGGTGATTATTTGTTGAAAATGAAAAAGCCTTCACAAATTCAAAACACTAGTGGGCAAAGACACGATTAACAAAAATGGAGCAATTGCTAATGAGCAAATCTCAATCTCAAACTGAAAATAAACAAAAAAAAAACATATTAGTATTTTTACAAATTAATATACAAAATGAGCAAAAAATTGAAAACAAACAGTCAAACAAAAGCAAAAAAATAGTTGACAAATAAGCATTTTTGAAAATAGCTATTTAAAACACCTTTATCTTTACCATCTTTAACAATAGGATGAAATGAACCACCTTAACAACCAAACATGTTTAAAGAATGCTAATTAATTAATTAATTAGAAAGCTCATTAATTAATTAATTCTAATTAAAAGATAATGTTAGCATGCTAATTAATTAATTAGTATGTTAAGCTAAAAAATAATATTGTTGTTTATATATGGTTAAAAGCATTTATAAATCTAAAACATGATTATCAGAAAGGAGGGTAAGAAACTAATAAAAAAATGTTTGATCACTAGGTCTTTTAACAACGAAACATGTTTAAAGATTTAATTAAAAATAGAAATAAAACAAGTATTAATCTCTTAACATTATTTGTAAATTAAAATTTTACACGTGTATCAAATACTAATTTTAATGAAATTGATATATCTTATTAAATCTTCATAATTAAAGTTGTTTATATTAAAAAAATTGTAAATGTATCTTTTTATTGAAATTAAAGAATTATAATTTTTATTGAAATTAAAAGTTGTAATATTTAGATACAAATAACTTTTGTAACTATATATCCAATATAAATACATAAAATAAAGAATAATATATATAAACATAATACATTTAAGTTTGAGGGGGTTAAACTAATTTTTGTATAAAAAAAGTTCAAAATTATTATTAAAATAACATGTGTATAAAAAAATTCAAAATTTTTATAGGGCCACAATCCCCTAGGCTCTTTAAAAGAGCCACCATTGACCATAATCATACATAAGATCATTGATGGAAAACAAAAGATTGAGATTCATGTGTAAACTCAACTTTTTTTTTTGGTTAAACAAGATAGATTTATGCAAAGTAAAAGTCATTAAGGTGATGACAAAATAAAAGACAACTTTTGAATATTCAAAGTTCCAAATTTCTGCATAGATTTTTGCAAATTCAAAGTCATTAAGGTGGCAACAAAGTAAAAATCAACTTTTGAATATTCAAAGTGCCAAATTTTTGCATAGATTTTCTTTTGAGGGGTATGTTGGATTTTTTCAAACAACCATATTGAAAGACATTTATCTGCTTTTTAAGGTCTGAAAGAAAATCGCCAAAGATCATGACTCAGATATATTCAATAAGAAAGGAAACTTTAAAATTTAATTGTTCAACTTTTCATTCATCATACTTCGTAGTTCATACTTGCCAAAGGGTATCGTGAACCTGATAGTACCTTTTTCTCCTAGTGAAGCATGGTTCGGGTAGACAAAATAAAGAAAGAATCTTCCCTTGCACAAAGTCAAGAATATAATTGAATTAAAAATTAAGCTAGATATATTATTGGATAAGAAGTAGAACAAACTAAGTTATCCGTAATTCACAGACTTTGCCAGTTGCTTGAATAAAAACTTTGATTTGTGTAGGTATATCTTCTTTTATCCTTGGTTTCAAACAAAATCCAATTAGAATAATCATTTTTTAAAACATAATCTCTTAATTATTTCTTAAACATGTTGTCGACATACTAATTAATCAACTATTCTAAGCTGAAGCATAATCAACTTTAATAATATGAACTAGTTATGAATTATGATTGGTATGCACATAAATGATAAAATAATAGAAAATTGATTACCTCTAAGTTAATGTTCAAAATAAAAACATGAGTTATGAGATTTATAATTATTGTTCACACAGTACTGAAGATAGACCAAACTACGTAATTTGATGAAGTCAAAAGGAAGAAGGGTTGATTAGCAGCTGATAATAATTGGATAACAAAGATTTTAGGAAATCCAATGCCTTTCATTCAAACACATCATGGAAAAATAGCTCAAGTCGCATTCTATTGGTTATAAATTAACTTGTTTCGCCGTAATTCTGATTTCATTTTATAATTTTACGATGTCTCTGAATAGCTCAGAGCTTTTTCATTAGAATTATGGCAAGTTTTTATAGAGTTAAATATCGAATGAATTACATAATTTTACTAATAAAAAGCATACAACAAACATTCTAAGGAGTTTCCTCAAGTTCCTTTCTTGGTCCATGGGTAAAAGTTTTAATAAATCCTTTCGTTTATCTAACTCTGAATTTTAACTAGTGATAGTCAAGTATTCTATTCAACCCACAAAGAAAAAAAAAGCCTAGAATCTTATTGCAAACAGAGCAAAAATGACATGACTAATATTTTCCATTGAACCCACAATGAAAAGACTTATGAAGTATTCCAAACCCCTAATTTGTTAGAAAAACTGAAAAGGAAAATCGAAATCATCAAATAGTACAACATTCCACTCACATATTTTACAATTTGAACTAACAACAAATAGTTAAGATCCATCAATAAACTAAATTAGCAATTTTTTAAAATACTAAATTACTAATTTTAAACAAGTAGCTCAAAAAAAGTAAAGACATCATTTCATCACAACCTCAATGCAACATAACTAGTAATAATCATATAAATAAAAACAAGAAAAAACAAAGACAACTTTAACAATTACACAATGGCCTAAAATTACTAAAAGTTATAACAATTAAAAAGAAAGTTTAGCCAATACCCTGTACTTAGTAAGCCTAGCTAGTATGAAAGATTTAATTTGGGGAAAGAGATAGAGATTCAAGACATCTGTAACAGCTTTGAAGCAAACAGACAAGTAGATTTAATGGTTTTTTGGGGAAAGAGACAAAGATTTAAGGGTGCAAAGAGAGAGGAGTTTGGGGAAGAATTTACAGAAGGAGAGAGGATGGGTTGTGTGATTTAATTTGGGTAAAATTTTGTGTAAAGTTAACCTTTAGCAATGTTTGTTTAAGAAAATGCCATTAAAAATACTGCATTCATGATATTTGTTTATTAAAACACCACTATATTAGTGACGTTTTTAACTAAAATGTCGCTAAATATTAAAAAATGATACGTTTCAATTTTAAGATAAATTTTATAAATTTATATTTTTAAAATAATAAAATTTGATAATTATTTTGTTTACCTTTAGTGTTGTTTTATATTTCAAGCGCTGCTATATTATTTTTTAGTGACGTTTATCTAATAAACGCTGCTAATTTTATACTAACATATTAGATATCAGCGTTTGTTGGAAACGTCGCTAAAAAATTTAGAAGTTGTTACTTTGTCAACTACTAGCTATACTATTGTTAGGGACACAAACCATTTAGAGGGAAATGTTGACTATTATGGCATGATTAATGACATCATTGAGTTAGATTATTATGGTAAGTGGAAGGTTGTCTTATTTCAATGTGATTGGCTAATATGAATAGTGCGAGGGGTATTAAGAAAGATTAATTTGAATTTACAATCGTGAATTTGTCTCAATTAATTTACACAAGATAAAAACTCATCGATAAACCTATGTTTTTTCTTTTTAAGTCAAACAAGTTTTTTTTATTCTAAAGACCCCAAAGAATTGGGTTGGTTTTTTTTTTTTTTTCGTAACACACTTAAGCACTTATTTGATATGAGGTCAGATACCAGAGATGATGTTGAATGTGAAATTGAATATTTTTCTTTTGCTAAATAAAATTTGGATGAAAATATCTCTAGTACCTCTATTCAGTAGGTTCACGAAGATGTTGATGAAGATATTTGTGAACCATGATGGATTATCTATATTTTGTAATTAGAATGTTCAAAATATAATATAATAAATGTTTTTATGTAATTTATGTGGCATTCATTTTTGTATATTTATTTTGTTGTAAATCATACATTATCTTTTAATTTAATTGAATCGATATATTCTTTATATGTCATTGGTTATGATTTTTTAACTTCTCAATGTCTTTATATATGTTCTTTATATATAGTTAGTTATATTTACAATGTCTTAACTTTTCAACTTTTAACTAATTCTCTTTTATGATGCATCTAAATTACAATGTTGAGTAATAAATTGAGAGGCGTACATATAAGACATACTAGTTCAAAACTATCTGTGGCACTTGTTGGTCTTGATAATAGACTAAATCCTTTAGAGGGGAATGTGCTTATTGTCGGTTTTAACTTAATCACTTCAAACTTTTCAAGTAATATTGATCTGGTAATATGGGAGGTCTAGATTTAAATACTATATCACCAATTGATTCTGCTTCTAATTTGAATGTAGGTATTGTAAACTCCATTTTTAAATTTCAATTATAATCATTAAAGTATTGGTAATTTACTAATTGATTTTTATTTTTTGTAGTTGATAACAATGGTCAACAAAAGACTAGAGGCCGAACAACTTTGAAGGAGTTATGAATAGTATCTCCAAACAAGCGTATTGTAGTATTTGCAAACTCTAATAGGTAACCCAATTGGTGAAGAATGTCAACTGCTAGTTGGATTTCTAAGAATGGTTGCCTGTAGAAATTACCTATGCATTATGAAACATGGCATAAAATTTCAACAGAAGTTAAGAAAGATTTTTTAAACTTTATTGAAGTATTAGTATAATTAATTACATATTAAAAATATTAATTATTTTAAAATTGGTTTATCGATTGTAACTTTCTTCTTTTGTATTGTTGCAATTAAGATTTTTACTTGAAATACCTATTTTATTTGTGCTTAAGTTTGAAAAAAAATGAAAAAATTATAAACATAATTTAAAGAAAAAATATTTCGATCGAAATAGTATTGTGGAGGCTACAATAAAAAAGCTACCTTGTCATGTGATTAGTTAACAATACGAACAGTTGGTTAAATTTTGGTTCTCAAGAAAAAGAGAGACATTAATTTATAACTTTTAATATTATTTTTAAAAATAAGGATATTTTCTATTTTTAGTTGGTAATATTCATATTTTTGCTTATACGTTTGTTTTTTATGATAGGAAAAAGAAAAAATTGGGATTACTAGTAAAAAGCAATAGAAATATAGCCACATGATTGGATTAAAAAGCATTGCAAGAAAGCAAAAAGAAAAATTAAGTTAAGCATTAAATGAGAAAGTTGTATTTTGTGTTTGTTTAGAACTTTTTTGTGCTGTTAAAAGGTAAAAATGTAAAATTACAATTATTGTTTTATTTTAAGAATTTAGATAGCTTTAATATATGATATTAAATTTGTTCGAATAATTGAACTTAGTTTCACGGTTGATATGTGTGAAAAAGTTACGGTTTATATCTGTTTAGGACTTTTTATGTCGTTAAAAAGCAAAAATGCAAGTTCGTAATTATTGTTCTATTTTAACAGTTTAGATAGCTTAAATGCATGATATTAAACTTGTATGAATGATTGAACTTGGTTTTCATAATTGATATGTGTGAAAAAGTTGCAGTTTATATCTTTTTAGAATTTTTTTTACCATTAAAAAGTAAAAATACAAATTTATAGTTATTGTTGTGTTTTAACAATTTAGATAGCTTTAATACATGATATTAAATTTGTTTGAAATATTAAACTTTGTTTCCACAGTTAATATTTGTAAAAAAGTTACTATTATGTCAGTTTAGGACTTTTTGTGTTGTTAAAGGATAAAAAGGTAGTTTTTTAGTTATATTTTTATTTTAACAATTTACATAGCTTAAGTACATGATATTAAATTTATCAGAATGCTTGAACTTAATTTCCATGATTGATATATGTGAAAAACTAATTGTTGTCTATTTAGGATTTTTTATGCTATTAAAAGGCAAAAATGCAGAATTGCAGTTATTGTTTTATTTTAATAGTTTGGATAGCTTTAATACATGATATTAAACTTGTCTAAATGATTGAACATGATTGTCACGATTGATATGTGTGAAAAAGTTATTTATATCTATTTAAGACTTTTTGTGTTGTTAAAAGATAAAAATGCAAATTTACTGATATTATTCTTTTTTAACAGCCTGGATAGCTTTAATACATAGTATTAAACTTGTTCAAATGATTAATGTTTTTTTCCATAATTAATATGAGTGAAAAAATTGTTATTTATGTCTATTTAGGATATTTTATGCCATTAAAAGGCAAAAATATAGTTTTTTAGTTCTATTTCTATTTTAACAATTTAGATAGCTTAAATACATAATATTAAATTTATTCGAATGATTGAATTTTATTCCTACAATTGATATAAGTGAAAAAGTTATCATTTATATATGTTTAGCACTTTTTATGCCGTTAAAAGGTCAAAATAAAATTTTACAATTAAATCTATATTTTAATAATTTATATAGCTTAAATACTTAATTTTAAACTTGTCCAAATAATTGAACTTGATTTCCACAATTTATATGTAAATAAGTTATGATTTATGTTTGTTTAAAACTTTTTATGCTATTAAAAGGCAAATATGAAAATTTACAGTTATTGTTATGTTTTAATAGTTTAGACAATTTCAATACATGATATTAAACTTGTCAAATGTTTGAACTTCATTATTGCCATGCTTGATAAGTATGAATAAGTTACGATTGATGTGTGTTTAACAATAATAGTATTTTTTATGTAGGAGATTGAGTTGGGTGAAAAAATTAAATGTGTGAAACTTTTTCAATAAACTTACACGAAAAAGACAATTCTTACCTGAATGTCAAAACACAAGAAATTATGATAATTTCTTAGATTATTTTGTACAAAAAGTAAATATTTACTATTTCAAATATATTATAAATTAATTATTAAACTTGATAACTTTATTTGATTAGTTTATAAGAGAAAGTGAAAGAGAAAATGGCTGTTGAGATTGAAGTAGCATCCAATTCTTCTATCAACATGCAAGAACTGGAAGATTGAGTTTTCATAGAAGTTGCTTGGAAAGAAAGACATGGATGAGTTCGAAGTCTTGGATTCGGTCCAACACCATCTAGCCGTTATGGACATAGCCCTCAACAATTTACATCTTCAACAAGTTAGTTTTTATGAGAAATCTCAATATTAAGAAAGGTTGAAAACTATGCAACAATGTGTCCAGCAAATAGAAGCAAAAAAAGCTAAGGAGGATACTAGAATGGATCAGAAGCGTAAGCAATTGCATAAGCAACTCAACACTCGTATGAATTTTGTGCAACAATAATTTTTAGGAACCAATCTAAGTGGTCTACGAACTCAAATATTATATTTAGTCCACCAACTCAAGTATTATATTTAGTATGATATTTAGTAACTATTTATATTTTTCTAATATCAGAAATAGCTTATTATTAATGTAAAAAATTATCTTACTTTATTCAGTAGGTTCTTTAACATGCTAGCAATCATAGTGAAAAAAATCATCTATCAAATGGCAGTACCCCAAATCTAAGTTCTTATTAATTTTATATATTTTAAAATTTTGATTAATGTATTAAAATAATTTGAATGTTATTGTATTAAACTTTGTGTTACATGTAAATTGGAACAAGTTATGTATTTCGATATTTTAATATTTATAATATTCAATTTATAAATTCATTTTTATGAATATAAAAATATTTATCTTTTTTTATTTAATTATAGTAATAAATATTGAAAAAATAAATAAGTAAAATTTCTAACTTAACGGCATTTTCATGTACAAATGCCACTAAATTTAATGGTATTTCTTCCTAAAATGCCATTATTTTTCCTAATGCAGGTATGTCTAATGCTCTTAGTGGTATTTTTTACGAACACCATAAATGATATAGCAGCATTTATAAACACTGTTAAACATGGAAAAAACATCGCTAAAAAATTCCTTTGTAGCAGTATAAAGTGGAGAGACTTAAAAGGTTTAATGGACTGAATTACAAGTTGTGGAGCATGAAGATCTATTTCCAAATCAGTTTTTGAAAGTGGCTTATGTCCTACATGATTGCTATCCTAAAACTTTTCAAAAAGCAATGTGTATGCATGATTCCATATTATAGAGGAAAGCTATGGATGATGAAATTAAATTTATAGTTAAAAACAATACTTAGTTTATTGTAGATCTACTTCCTAACACTAAACCTATTGGTTCTAAATGGTTTTGAAAAAGAAACTCAAAACTAATATTACTATTGATAAAAATAAAGTAAGATTGGTAGCTAAAGGTTATAGTCAAAATGAAGGGTTAAATTACTTTGAAACCATTTCTCTAATCACCAAGTTTACTTTTATAAGAGTAATGTTTGCTATAGCTTCAATTTACAACCATGAAGTACATCAAATGGTTGTAAAGGCAACCTTTCTTAATAGAGAACTAGACGAAAAGATCTACATCCAACAACTAGAAGGTTATGTGGTTTAAGGCCAAGAACACAAGGTATGTAAACTCAACAAATCTCTTTATGGCCTTAAATGAGAACTTAGGTAATGATATAAAAAATTTTAAAAAAGTAATTAAAAAGTTTAGTTTTAAGAGTAGCAAGGTTGAAAGTTGCATTTTTACTAAAGTCGCATTTGAGTTTAATGTCTTGATTACTCTTTATGTAGATGACTTACTCATCCTTGGTACTAATATGGATTGCATTAATGAGACTAAGTTCTTTTTAACCTAAACTTTTGATGTAAGAGATTTAGGTCCTGTTGATGTGACATTAGGTGTTAAGGTTTATAAGGAAAATGGTAAGTTTATACTTTCTCATTCACATTAATTGAGAAAATTCTTAAAAAGTTTAATCTTTTTATTGTAAACCTAGTGACATATCCATATCATAAATTGGAACCTAATCTTGGTGAATTGGTTAATCAAAAGTGTATGCTAAAATCATAAGTAGTTTAATTTGTGCTATTAATTATACCAGATTAGATGTTGCATGTGTAATTGGCATTTTGAATAGATTTACTAGCAATCCTAGTAATAAGCATTAGCATGAATTGATTAGATTGTTGAGATATCTAAAGTAAACTGTCGTAACGGTTTTGTGTCCGCCCGACGAATTTGGAAACGAAATAAAAAACTAACGGAGTCGCCACCAATCTTTTTTGGCTAGGTGCGATTGGCCACCTATTAAAACATATCCTTTCAATGAAATTTTAAAATTAATTAAAATTTATTAAAAAGATAATTTTATGGTCTGCGAAACAGTCTGGGTTCGGGAGTCGGTTACGCGCGGGGAAGGATTAGCACCCCCATAACGCCCGTAAAAATATGGTACCGATTAACAACGTGTTATCCTTTGATTTTGATACAAACAGTCTTATTTTCAATATTCGAAAAATAATTTCTTTGATTTTTTTATTTATTAAAAAAAATTATTTTTGAGAAAAATAAATCAAAACCCTTTTATTGAAATAATTCTTAAAATGTTTCGGTACGTTGGTAACATTAAAAGAACTTTTTCTCACCTAGAGATTTCTTAGGCATCGCTTCTCGGAATACCATAGAATCTCATCATTGGAGGCTCGAATTTATTTTTCGTAAGAAAATGTCATGTAAAAAAATTTTATTCTCGAGAAAAAATAAATTAAAACATTTTTATTGAAATAATTCTTAAAATGTTCCAGTACGTTGGTAACATTAAAAGAACTCTTTCTCACCTAGAGATTTCTTAAAGCATCTCTATTCGGAATACTTTTAGAATCTCATCTTCGGAGGCTCGAATTTATTTTTCGTAAGAAAATATCATGCATGCAATGCAAAATGTTACCATGTTCATGCACACATTTTATTCTCCTTTGTTAGAAATTTTATTAATTATTTTATTAATTTTTTAATTTTGATTAAAATTTTGAAGAAAAAAAGGAATTTAATTATATTGAAGATTTTCTATAAATATTCCAATACGCTAGTAATATTTTACAAAAAATCTTCTCACCTACAGATTTCTTAAAGCATCTCTACTCGGAATACTTTTAGAATCTCATCCTTGGATTAAATTTCTTTTCTTCTTATTTTTATTACTTATATTTTAATTTATTAGCCAATTTTTATTTATTATTAAAAAAAATCTTTACTGTTTTGAAAATTTTTTTATAAATACTCCAATACGCTGGTAGTATTAAAAAAAATCTTCTCACCTAAAGATTTTGTAAGCATCACTACTCGGAATACCTTTGAATCTCATTGTCGGATAAAAATTTCCTTTTCTTTCATTTTTTATTACTTTAGTATTATTATTAAATTTATTTTTATATTATTTGTTTTAAAGTTCATTATAAAAAATTTAATCACAATTTCGTCATTTAATCTAATAAATATAAATATTTTAACATACATAAATATTAATAAAATAATATATAAAAAATAAGAAAAAAAATTTTTTTTACCTGAACCGGACCGGTCAACGGTCCAGTCAACACGCAGTTCAGTCTGACGGTTCGGCCTGGTGGTTCGGTTCGGTCTGGTTGGTTCGACGGTTCACTACCGGTTCGGTTCGGTCTAAGCGGTTCGATCCGGTCCAGTCAAACCGGTCAGAGTCGATGAAGGAAGCGGATCAACGGGTCGGGTTACGCGGATCCCGGGTCGAATCCGGGTCAATGCGCGGATACCCCTTAGCTGAAACGGCGTCGTTTTGGGTCTTTCCCTAAACGACGTCGTTTTGAGTTTTTGCCTTGCTATATATAGCTAAAGATTTTTTTTAGTTCATTTGGCTTTCTGTTTCAGAAAAAAAAAGGAGAGAGGGAGAGAAAGAGCTGGGGGAAAGGTCCGCCGATCGGTTGCTGTCCGGTCATCGGAGCACCACGTTGGCCGCCGTTCGTCGTCACCGGTCGCCGTCTCCGGTGGTCGAAAAATTTCAAAATTCACCCACAAGCTCTTCTAGAGCCCCTGAGCGCAGATCTAACCTCTTTTTCACCAAAATGAGTCTCAAAATTCGTAGATCTGCAGTCAAAGTTTCGGTATTTTTTTTTTTTTTGCGTTCTTTCTCTTATTTTTTTTTGAAGCTAACCTTTCTTTTTCTTCTTCATGCAGGAAGCTTGGCGCTGGGTTCCTCCCTGCAGGGAGGACTGTGTTGATTTTTTTGTATTTTTTTGAAATTTTTTTTTGTGCGACAGATCTGGTTCTGTTTGTGGTTTTTTTTTTTTTTCGATTGGCTTTTGTTTGGGTATTTGGGGTGTTTGGGTGGGTAGTTCGGAATTTTTCGTTCCTGAACTCTCAAGCTGAAAAAATTTTTGTTTTAGAATTTTCAACTCCAAAATTTTTTTTCTTCCTCCATTTTGTTAGAGTTTATGTGTTGATTTTAAAGAGTTTCAATTAAGTGGGATTTGGCTGGCTGTAGAGTGGTTAGTTGGTAGCTGTAAGGTGGCTGGCAGGAGGCTGGTCGGGGGGTTTGGTTGGGTTGGTCGGGGAGTTGGTTGGGTGGCTGACAGGGAGTTGGTCGCGGAGTTGGTCGGGGCAGCTTGGCGCCGTACCAACTCCTTGACTTCTGTCTGATTTTCGTTTTGTTTTTTTGTTTGTTTTATTTTTTTTTTTTTTTTGTTTTGTTTTGTTAAATATTATTATTATAAAAAATAAAACAGTAGATCCGAACAAAATCGGTGTCTACAGCTGCCCCTCTTTGCACATTACTGAGAATCAGGAATAGAGCAAAGACAAAGACAACGATTTTGTTCGAAAATAAATCGTGATTTTTTTTATTTTGGGAAAGGGCTCCTCTTAGCAGAGGCTCAACAATTTTAAAATTTCATTTTGGAAAAGCTCTTCTCAGCAGAGGCTCAACAACTTTAAAATCTCTTTTGGAAAAGCTCCTCTCAGCAGAGGCTCAACAACTTTAAAATTTCATCTGGAAAAGCTCCTCTCAGCAGAGGCTCAATAACTTTAAAATCTCATCTGAAAAAGTTCCTCTCAGCAGAGGCTCCACAACTTTAAAATCTCATCTAGAAAAGCTCCTCTCGGCAGAGGCTCAACGACTTTAAAATTCTCTTGAAAAGGCTCCTCTCAGCAGAGGCTTAACAACTTTAAAAATTCTCTTGAAAAGGCTCCTCTCAGCAGAGGTTCCACAACTTTAAAATTTCATGAAAAAGCTCCTCTCAGTAGAGGCTCAACAACTTTAAAATCTCATCTAAAAAAGCTCCTCTCAGCAGAGGCTCCACAACTTTAAAATCTCATGAAAAGGCTCCTCTCAACAGAGGCTCAACGACTTTAAAATCTCTTGAAAAAAGCTCCTCTCAGCAGAAGCTCAACAACTTTAAAATTTTTCATCTGTTTTCAAATTTGAGTTTTCATCTTTGAACAAGTAAATTTCTCTCTTTTGAATTCTTTTGTTTGATCATTGTCTTTACCAAAATCTTGGTTTTTTTCATTAAGAAAAAGAAAATTTCTATCTTTGTTATAACTTCTTATGGATGATGTACTGAGTGCTCATGATGCAACGCATGTAATGCAATCAAAATCGTTCATTGTAGTAAAAAGGTTTTGGAAATCTCTCACTTTCGGCTTCTTTTATCCGAATTCTTATATGACCAATATGTCTTCAACATCTGACCACAATATTTTTTCTTCAAAAGTCTGCAACATCAATGTCTTGTCATGCTTTTCTCATCCTTTTTCATTTGCCTTTGTCAACTTTAAAAGTAATGCTGAGATATTTCATGTTTGTTTTTCTTTTCATCATTTTAAGTTCAAGATAAATAAAATGCAATCACACATTTCTCTGATGAACAAAAAATATCAAATAAGGATAAAGGAAAGGATAGGCATTATTTTCAAATGAAGGATAATGTATTTCCTATGGCTGATAACAAGTGTATGTCAAAGTGTTTGAGTTGAAATAAAGGTGTCAAAAGAATGATCACAAGATAATCATGAACAAAATATTCTCAGATTCTTTTTCTAAAACTAAATCAGATGACTTCCTTGATTATTCAGAGTTCGTCAAACTACACTTGCCCCTACATTGTGGGATCTTTTCTTGATGATGCTTTTGCTTCACATCTAAGCCGCCTTTTCAGGTTTTCAACTTAGATAAGTCATCATTTTTTTTAAGCAAAATATTTCTTCACAACATCTGAATTTATTGGGGTAGGCAAATCACCTCCGTCCATTTCTGCCAAAATCAATGCCCCGCCAGAAAAAGCCTTTTTCACCACATACGGACCTTCCCAATTTGGTGTCCATTTCCCCCGATTATCATGTTGATTTGGAAGGAATCTTTTTAGCACTAAGTCTTCTTCACTAAAGCAACGGGGATGAGTTTTCTTGTCATATGCTCTCATCATCCTCTTTTGATATAATTGACCATGACAAAGTGCTGACAATCTTTTCTCTTCGATGAGGTTTAACTGCTCGTAGCGATTTCGAACCCATTCCACTTCCTCTAACTCTACCTCTATCAGGACTCTAAGTGAGGGAATTTCCACTTCGATCGGTAGCACAGCTTCCATTCCATATACCAAAGAGAACGGTGTGGCCCTAGTAGAGTTCTGACTGACGTTCTATAAGCATGCAAGGCAAAAAGTAACTTTTCATACCAATCTTTGTAATTTTCAGTCATTTTCTCTAGGATTCTTTTGATATTCTTATTTGCAGCCTCCACTGCCCCATTCATTTTCGGACGATATGGTGTCGAATTACGATGGCGGATCTTGAACTGAGTGCATACTTTATTTATCATTTTGTTATTCAAGTTTTTGGCATTATCAGAAATAATTATCTCTGGAAGCCCATATCTGCATATTATCTCTCTTTTTATGAACTTACATACCACAGATCGGGTCACGTTAGCATATGATGCAGCCTCTACCTATTTGGTGAAATAATCAATCATCACAAAAATGAATCTATGCCCATTCGAAGCTTTTGGAGTGATGGGACCAATGACATTCATACCCCACATTGAGAATGGCCAAGGAGGAGCTAGAACGTGTAATGTTGATGGTGGAGCATGAATTTTGTCAGCATAAATATGACATTTATGATATCTCCTAGCATAATCAATACAGTCACTCTCCATTGTCAACCAATAATAGCCAGCCCTCATAATTTGTCTAACCATCATATGACTATTTGTATGTGCCCCACAAACTCCATCATGCACTTCTTCAATAATCGTTTTTGCTTCAGTTGCATTTACACATCTTAAGAGCACTTGATTTCGACCTCTTTTGTAAAGGATATCTCCATCAATGAAGAAACTCATAGCCAATCTTCTGATAGTCTTCTTATCATTTTCAGTTGCATGTTCTGGGTATTGCTGGCTTTTAATGTATTGCATGATGTCATGATACCATGGCCTTCCATCAATTTTTTTTTCAACACCTGAGCAATGTGCTGGTACATCTTTCACATCCAGCTTGATGGGTTGGATTTCAATACTTGCATCTATTTTGATCATTGCAGCTAGAGTAGCCAGTGCGTCAGCAATTTGGTTTTCTTCTCTAGGTAGATGCTCAAACTGAACTTATTTAAATTGCTTAACCAACTCAGAGATGTATTTATGGTATTGAATCAGTTTAGAGTCTCTTGTTTCCCATTCACCTCGTAACTGATAGATGACTAAAGCTGAATCTCTAAACACATCTAACACTTTGATTTTCTTTTCAATTACTGCTTGTAAACCTATAACACAGGCCTCATATTCAACCACATTGTTTGTGCAATTAAAATTTAATCTGGCTGTGATGGGGTAATAATGTCCATCAGGAGATATCAAAATTTCCCCAATACCATGACCCAAAGCATTAGCAGCTCCATCAAAATACATCCTCCATGATTTTTCAACAGGTTCATTTTCTTCAATGGCCATCACATCCTCATCAGGAAAATCTAATTTCATTGGCTCATAATCTTCAACTGCACGATCAGCAAGGAATTAAGCTATTGTACTCCCTTTAATAGCTTTTTGAGTCACGTAAATGATATCATATTCTGAAAGCATAACTTACCACCGTGCTATTCTTCCTGTCAATGAGGGCTTTTCGAAGATATACGTAATAGGATCCAGCTTTGCTATGAGCCAAGTAGTGTGATAAAGCATGTATTGTCTAAGCCTTCGAGCTGTCCAGGTTAATGCACAACACATCTTCTCTAATGGTGAATACTTTGACTCATAATTAGTAAACTTCTTGCTCAAGTAGTAAATTGCTCGTTCTTTCTTATCGGTTTCATCTCTTTGCCCCAGCACATATCCCATTGAGTTTTCATGCACTGTGAAGTACAAAATCAAAGGTTTTCCTGGCATTGGTGGCACCAACACAGGTGGATTTGACAAGTATTCTTTGATCTTATCAAAAGCTTCTTGGCATTCATCATTCCATTTTCCAGGATCATGTTTTCTAAGAAGCTTGAAAATAGGATCACACTTATAAGTGAGTTGAGAGATGAAGCGAGCAATATAATTTAATCTCCCTAAGAAACCTCGCACTTCTTTTGAGGTATGAGGATGCGATAAGTTTTGGATGGCTTGTATCTTATCCGGGTCCACTTCAATTCCTTTTTCACTGACTACAAAGCCCAATAGTTTTCCTGATTTGGCTCCAAATGTACATTTGGTAGGATTCAACTTCAACTGAAATCTTTTCAACCTGTTGAACAGCTTTTTGAGATTGACTATATGATCCTCTCCTTCATGAGATTTTGCAATCATATCATCTACATACACTTCTATTTCTTTATGCATCATGTTATGAAAAAGAGTCACCATTGCTCTTTGATAAGTAGCACCAGCATTTTTCAACCCAAAAGGCATAAATTTGTAACAGAATGTCCCCCACATGGTCACAAATGTAGTTTTCTCCATATCATCTCGAGCCATCTTGATCTGATTATAGCCTGAGAAACCATCCATAAAGGAAAATATGGAGTGCCTAGCAGTATTATCCACTAGGGTATCGATGTGAGGTAAAGAAAAGTTATCCTTAGAGCTTGCCCTATTCAAGTCTCGATAATCGACACACATTCTCACTTTTCCATCTTTCTTAGGGACTGGCACTATGTTGGCTACCCATTCAGGATATTTTGCCACTTCTAAAAATCCAGCATCGAATTGTTCTTCACTTTCTCTTTAATTTTTAGCAACATCTCGAGTTTCATGCGCCTTAGCTTTTGTTGCATCGGCTTACATTCTGGGTTTAAAGGTAACTTGTGCTCTACAATATCAGTGCTGAGTCCTGGCATATCCTGGTAAGTCCACGCGAACACATCTACATATTCTCAGAGTAGCTCTCTAGCTTCTTTTTTTCAGTTGGTAAAAGAGATGTACCAACTTTGACCTCTCTTTTGTTCTCACCATCTCTCAAATTTACTGATTCAGTAATTTCTTGGTGGGGTTCAATTGGCTTATCTTCATGTTCTATTAATTTTAACAAATTAGGAGGCAGTGTGTAGCTATCTGAATAGGCAGTGTGTAGCTATCTGAATCTTTCTCATTATCAAGTTCATCAACATGAATTAAGTTTTCAAAATCAAATCCGAGATTATTGCCATGATTATCATCATATTCATTGTTTGGGACCCTGCAAAGGGTAAGATGAAGAGAATATTGGCACACAAAAATGGAATGGCAAGAAAATGTAGGAAAAAAAAGAATGAAAAGTAAAATGAAGATAAAAACAATAGAAGAAATGTGGATGCATCTTCTAAGTCTTTTATTAAAATGACAAACATAAACACACTATAAAAGATTTCCTAATACTTGTAGAAAGTAATTAGGGATTTAAAGTTTTCACATTACTTTTTCAAAGTTTTAAAAACAACAGGCAGTTCTGTAACTTTCTAATTATCCAGCTCAAAATCTGAGGGACAATGGTACACGAACAGCTCTTCACTTCGACTCTTCTTTTCTTCATCATCCACCATTTGAATGGCCAGCTCTGAAAATTTTTCCATGAATTTTGCACTTAAGGCTTCCGGTAAATCTGAATAAATGTATCCTCCCGAGTGAAAAGAATCATAGAGGTATGGAATGACTATGGGCTCTGACTCCGGCTCATATCCCTTAAGATTAGCTATCCTCTTATCTCTTTTCTCATTCACCATTCTTACTCTGTCCCCTCTTGTTGGTTTATATCCCAAGCCAAATCTGTATCTCTTTTCATATATGATTGATGGCTTCGTGATTCCTTGCAAGTTCTTCCCAAGTTGGGCTTCAGGTTGCCATTCCATCTTGGTAAGCTGTTTGACTACCATTTTAGTAGTCGTAGATAAGTGTGGCGAATATAATTTAGCTCCTTCAGCTATATATGTTGCATTGGCAATCTCGAAAGATCTATAAGAACATTCTAGAGCTTCATCTGTCGATTCCACATAAGGAGTATTTATCGGTTGAGTTACTAATAAATCTTCTTCTCCTGCCACACATGTTAGCTTCCCTTCAACAATGAATTTAACTTTTTGATGTAATGAGGATGGAACAGCACCCATCATATGGATCCACGGCCTACCCAATAAACAACTGTATGAAGGAGAGATGTCCATAACTTGAAATTTCACATTGAAAATACATGGGCCAATTTGCAATGGCACTTCTATATCTCCTAGCACCTCTCTTCTGGTTTCATCAAAAGCTCTCACTATCATATGACTAGGTTTCATATAAGATCCATCAACAGAGAGTTTTGCCAAAGTAGTCACGGGCATAACATTGATAGATGAACCATTATCAATCAAAACCTTAGCCATTATATGACTTTTACATTTCACAGTAATGTGAAGAGCCTTGGTACTTCCTCTACCTTCAGGAGGAATCTCTTCATCACTGAAAGAGATATAGTTTGAAATCGTCAGATTGCCAACAAGCTGTTCCACATATTCAATAGAAGCATTGTGAGACACATATGCTTGATTTAACACTTTTAGCAAAGCATTACGGTGTGACTCTGAATTGAGCAATAATGACAATAGCGAAATTCTAGCTGGCATCTTGTTAAGCTATTTAACCACGCTATACTCGCTGTGTTTTATTAACTTAAAAAATTCTCCTGCTTCACTTTCAGATACTGGCTTCTGCCATTCTTTTTCTAGGGTTGTGTCAAGACCACTCTGACTTTCATTTTCTTCTCTTACCTTGGCTTTCTCTTTTCTAGCTTTTTCTAGAGCTTCTGGGGTATAACACCTCCCACTTCGAGTTATGCCTCCTACACCCATTATGTTGGCAGTGTCTGGGTTAACTACGCCATCATAATCATACTTCTAAGGTACTGCTTTATCATTCTAATATGGAAAAGGGCCAGGAACTTTAATTGTCACCACTGGTCGAGAGACAGGCTTTTCTAGCTTTGATGTTGGCTTCTCATCATAATAGATGTTATCGGTCTACGTATAAACTTATTCTTTGAATCAATGGTAGACACTTCAGCTTTCACCAATTCTTTTCTTTCTTGGTAAAACTCCATTCGACCTTCATTCATCAATTTTTGCACCTCGTGACGAAATTGGTGACAATTCTCGATAGAATGCCCCAGAACACCTCTGTGATAATTACAACTTTCAGTTGAGTTAATTATTTCAGAGTAATTTTGAGGTTCTATTGGCTTTAACATGTCAGCTTTGACCAATACTTCGAACACTTTAGCCATAGGAGTTTTGACCTCTTCTATTCTTCTTTTCACATAGCTTGTTTGTCCATCAACCAAAGCATTTATTGATGGTCTGGTATGATTTGGTAGAGGGTTCCCATTGACATTTGGAGTCCCTTGTTGGCTGGTATCAAAATTTAATACTCCTTCATTGATTAACCCCTGCACTTTACGCTTCAAAGCAGTACAGTTCTCAGTGGAATGACCTGGATTCCCATAATGATAATCACAATGTGCATTGGGGTCATACCATTTGAGAAACGGAGGTTTCATAGGTTCAATGATAACAGGAGCAAGCAGATGTTTCTCAACAAGTCTGGGATACAAATCTATGTATGTCATGAGAATGGGATCAAAAGTGATTTTTTCTTGGGTATTTCTTGGGGCTCTCAAACCAATATTAGGACTAGGTTTCCATCCTGGTCTGATAGGTGCAGCAGGACGATTGTAGGTGGGTGTCTGAAAGGATGGTTGAAAATAAGGTGGATAAACTGGTTGTGATAATGACTGGTATGGTTGATATGAATGAGGGATGGATGTAACATGGTTTACAGAAGGGTAATGGGTCTGGTATACTGGTGTAGGATAAGGTGTGAAACCTCTAAATTGTTGGCCCATATAGTTCATTGCTTGAGCCTCATTCTTTTTCTTTTTGGGAGCTCCAACTTTTCTTGCTCCATTTGTCTCTCCCGCATCGAGCTTACCATTTTTTATGGCATTTTCAATGATTTCACCTGATATCACCATATCTGTAAAATTCTTGGTTGCATTGCCTATCAATCTTTCATAATACGGTGCTTTCAAAGTGTTCACAAATAAAACAGTTGTTTCTTTCTCAGTGAGAGGAGGTTGAACTTGTGTAGCCACGTCTCTCCATCTTTGTGCATACTCTTTGAAGTTTTCAGTTACTTTCTTTTCCATGCTTTGAAGAGACAGACGATCTGGAACCATATCCATAACATGTCGATATTGTGTAAGAAATGCCTTTGTAAGCTCTTGCCAAGAACAAATATGAGTTCTATCTAACTGGACATACCATCTAGCTACAGAACCCATAAGACTATCTTGAAATATATACATTAACAACTTTTCATCTCGAGCATATGCTGCCATCTTTTGACAATACATGGTGATGTGGGTCATAGGGCATTTTGTGCCATCATATTTTTCAAATTCAGGGATCTTGAATTTAGGCAGAATTACCACATTTGGAACTAAACAAAGGTCAGCCGCATCTGTGGAGCCATAAAAATTCATTCCCTCTACAGCCCTAAGCCTTTCTTCCAATAACTTCATCTTCTCCCGGGCACCGGTATCTTCTACCTTTTCAAGTGTCTTCATCCTTAGTTTTTCTCTTTCTTTGGGATCATCCAAATCAGGAACTAAGATTGGCTCAGGTGGTTTTTCCATCATAATGGGATTAACAAAATTTTGAAATTGTCCTAGAGCAGGTGTGGATGTCATTCCTGGATAAGGATTAGGATATCCACCGAGAGTAGGAATTGGTACTCTAGTTTCTTGTGAATGTTGGTTCAGTCGTGGCTCAAACCCTGGAGGATAGACAGGATCTACCATATCTGGCGATTGTTCTTGAAAGCTAGGATTTTCTTCCACTGCTTTTCCTTTGTCAAGTTTCTTGAGCATATCCATTATTGTACTAAGATCTCCTTTTAGTTCTTCTTGAGCTTTCTCAATTCTCTCAAATCGACTGGCCTGTTCTTGCTCTATGATTCTTGTCTGTGTCCTGGTATTGTATGAATGACGAGTGGGTTGGGCCGAAAATTTTGATGGGCGAGCTATTCTTGAACCTTTATTACCACAAAGTTTTTATTTTGACAAAAAAATTAGAATGCTATGTGTTAAAAATTTGTTTTATGAAAAATGATGTATATGATGCATGAATGCAAGTGAGAGATATTTGTTCTTGGACGAATTTCAACATCAAAAATTTTTATTGATCCCATACAACTTTTATTACATTGGATTCAACACCCTAGAGTTATATCCATAGAAGCGTTTGACTTACTCATAATGGTCCTTCGCCTCATCTAGAAAGTTCACTAGGCGCTGTCCATATTCTCCTATGGGATTGACTTCTCTTTTTAATGCTTCTACCTTTTTAACCATCTCCCATGCTTTCCTTACTACCTTGCAAACTTGATTAGTCAAGTGCTCTATGTATTATTGGCTCCCTAAGCTTTCTGCCTTCCATCTCATGTGAGCATCCCTTTCTGAATCACATGTGAAGATCCAATCTTTTTCCCTTCTATGCCACTCATCTATCATTGCTGAAATATGGCTTTTGTGGTCTTGCAATTGTAGTTCTAACCTTTGGATCACCTGGTGAAGTGATTCTTTTTCGTTCAGTACTTCGAAGTGCTTTTTTCTCTCTTTTGCGAGCATGACTTTTAATCTTTCCTTTTCATTTTGGCATTTCACCAATCTTGCTGAGGTTGTAGAGTATAATCCCTTCCAATTTTGACATTCTTGAGAAATTTTGGTGGTCTCCTCTTGCTTTTCTTGAGCTTTGCCTTTCCATTGGTTTATTCCCTCTCGGAGCTCATCCATTTCACGTTGTCGGCCAAGGTAAGACTTGGTAACTTTTTCAATTTTGAATTGAACTCGTAACCTCTTATTTTCTTGGTGTAGATCTTTCAAGTCATTATTAGCCAAATCTCGCTCTTTTATGACTTTTTTTAATCTGTTCCCTTGTATCTTTGCTTCATATTTTAATTGCCCTACTTTCTCATGAAGTCTCAAATTTTCTCTTCTTATTTATTCTTTTTTAGCTTCTAATTCTTTCTTGATAAGCTCAACTTCTGATAATTGCACCTCTTCTGAAAGATTAACCAATTGATATGAGCTATCATCAGGAGGGAGTATTATGTCTCTGGGTCGCATTACTTTCCAAATTTGGTAGTCAGAAGTGACTTTGTCGATGAGAGGCCCTAACCTCATTCTTTGTGTTTTCTTTCATGCTTGGATCAACTGCTCTGAAGTTCTTAATGGATTCGATTTCCCATAAATGAATTCTACTTGGACCAGGCCATGAGTAGCAGGAACAAACTGTTTTGCACCAAATTGCCTAAGTGCCATCAATGGAGCGTAACTTACAATGCCCCATAGCCCTAATAACGGAATCCATGGCTCATTTCCTCCATGATACAACAAGGGCACACGAGGCATCCAAGGCACCATCCATTCGATTTCATCCCCAGTAATCCTTCGTAAGAAAAGGACCCATTCTTCCTTAGTCTTTAATGTCGGCCATTGGCTTTTGCAAAATTCTTCGAGTGGTGTTTTATTTCAAAGATATGGTTTTGAGAATGCACTCTTCCCACATTTGAAATGACTTCTGACCCATACATATAATAGAGATGCACATCCTATGAATCGACCTTTCCCATTTCGTCGACAGAAATTCAATGACCTGATGGTTTCGGCTAGGACTGCTGGAGCGGGATTAATTGTTTGGGTTTTAATTTGCTCGAAAAAGTCTACCACAGTTATCTCATTGTAACCCAAAGTCTTCGGAAAGATTACCATGCCATACAATGCTAGAGCAAACACATCCATACCTTGATCATTATCCAAATGCTCCTGAATGAAATTTCAGAGAAAGTCCCAACGAATGCCGAGATGTTCACCTTTAAACTTCACAAATGAATCAATGGTTTCTACTTTAACCTCCATAAGCTTGGCTAACTTTTTACGATAACCTGATTTTGACTTTCGGGTAAATACTTTATCTGGACATTGTAGTTCTATCCCGAGCAAAATCGAATACTCCTCGATGGTTGGCACCAAATCTTCCTGATTAAAAGTGAAGCATCTATAGGAAGGATCCCAAAACTGTATAGCTGCTTTGACCAGCTGTTCATCAACCACTACTGAAATGAGGGATGCAATCTGCCCATACTTTTTGCAAAAGCTTTCTTTTCCTCCCTCACTTAACTGACCCCAGATAGCAGCTAACTCTTTTAAATCATTCTGTGTGAGATCTAAATGCACTTTCTCGGGTAACTCAGACACATAACTGGTAGGCAAACAATCTCTGTTCTTTTGTTGAGCCTCTTTCGACCAAACATGTACTTCATTATACGACTCACATGGCACACTGACTGAAGATGAGCAAATTTGTAGTTCTATGGGATCCATGAAAACTTCTTGGGAGAAATGTTCTAGAGCAAATATCTCGATGTAAAACTGTATGATATGATTAATGTAACAAAATTGAGTTAGTGTGAGGATGTGGTTTAAGAAAAAAAACATTTTTTTTTTGTTTTGTTTTTGTGTTTTTGTGTTTTTGAGATTTTTTTATTTGTTTTGTTTTGTTTCGTATTATACACAACTTTTGTTCTTGGATATTTTCTACAAGAAGGTAGGCGGAGCTCTACATAAGGTTGGTTTCTTAGGCTTATTATATGCTGGGTTTGGATTGACAGGGTCTAAAGGTTCCCAAATTGTTCCTTACTGTCGTCCATGATGGACTAGTAAGGCACCCCGATCCTCACCCATTACAGGCTACGAACGGAAAGGGTTCAATTCGAGTGAAAGTATTTCGCTTGCCATTGCGGAGGTTATCACCTCACGAGAGCATAGGTACTTTACTTCCTCTTATAAAAGACGGAGCCCGGGTATAGAGCTCATGTATGAGATGCATCGTGCCATTGTGTGCAAATATATCCTAATTTATTGACAGTAGTATATATAAAAAATAAAACATAAGAGGCATAGTAAGAGAAATGTGTGTGAATTTTTTTGCTTTTTATTTTTTGATTTGTTTTTATTTTTTATTTTTTTGTTTTTTTTTTTTTACTAAAAATGAAAAATAAAGATTTAAGAAATTGATTAAGACTGTTTTAAATCAAAATTTAAGGATAACAAGTAGTTAATTTTGGCCTGACTCTCGAAAACAAAAGGCATTCCCCAGTGGAGTCGCCAAGCTGTTGTAACGGTTTTGTGTCCGCCCGACGAATTTGGAAACGAAATAAAAAACTAACGGAGTCACCGCCAATCTTTTTTGGCTAGGTGCGATTGGCCACCTATTAAAACATATCCTTTCAATGAAATTTTAAAATTAATTAAAATTTATTAAAAAGATAATTTTATGGTCTGCGAAACAGTCTGGGTTCGGGAGTAGGTTACGCGTGGGGAATGATTAGCACCCCCACAATGCCCGTAAAAAAATGGTACCGATTAACGTGTTATCCTTTGATTTTGATACAAATAGTCTTATTTTCAATATTCGAAAAATAATTTCTTTGATTTTTTTATTTATTAAAAAAAATTATTCTTGAGAAAAATAAATCAAAACCCTTTTATTGAAATAATTCTTAAAATGTTCCGGTACGTTGGTAACATTAAAAGAACTTTTTCTCACCTAGAGATTTCTTAGGCATCGCTTCTCGAAATACCATAGAATCTCATCCTTGGAGGCTCGAATTTATTTTTCGTAAGAAAATGTCATGTAGAAAAAAATTTATTCTCGAGAAAAAATAAATTAAAACCTTTTTATTGAAATAATTCTTAAAATGTTCCAGTACGTTAGTAACATTAAAAGAACTCTTTCTCACCTAGAGATTTCTTAAAGCATCTCTATTCGGAATACTTTTAGAATCTCATCTTCGGAGGCTCGAATTTATTTTTCGTAAGAAAATATCATGCATGCAATGCAAAATGTTACCATGTTCATGCATACATTTTATTCTCCTTTGTTAGAAATTTTATTAATTATTTTATTAATTTTTTAATTTTGATTAAAATTTTGAAGAAAAAAAGGAATTTAATTATATTGAAGATTTTCTATAAATATTCCAATACGCTGGTAATATTTTACAAAAAATCTTCTCACCTACAGATTTCTTAAAGCATCTCTACTCGGAATACTTTTAGAATTTCATCCTTGGATTAAATTTCTTTTCTTCTTATTTTTATTACTTATATTTTAATTTATTAGCCAATTTTTATTTATTATTAAAAAGAAATCTTTACTGTATTGAAAATTTTTTTATAAATACTCCAATACGCTGGTAGTATTAAAAAAAAATCTTCTCACCTAGAGATTTCATAGGCATCACTACTCGGAATACCTTTGAATCTCATTGTCGGATAAAAATTTTCTTTTCTTTCATTTTTATTACTTTAGTATTATTATTAAATTTATTTTTATATTATTTGTTTTAAAGTTCATTATAAAAAATTTAATCACAATTTCGTCATTTAATCTAATAAATATAAATATTTTAACATACATAAATATTAATAAAATAATATATAAAAAATAAGAAAAAAATTTTTTTTTACCTGAACCGGACCGGTCAACGATCCGGTCAACACGCAGTTTAGTTTGGCGGTTCGGCCTGGCGGTCCGGTTCGGTCTGGTTGGTTCGGCGGTTCGATTCGGTCCAGTCAAATCGGTCAGAGTCGATGAAGGAAACGGATCAACGGGTCGGGTTACGCGGATCCCGGGTCAGATTCGGGTCAATGCGCGGATACCTCTTAGCTGAAACGGCGTCGTTTTGGGTCTTTCCCTAAACGACGTCGTTTTGAGTTTTTGCCTTGCTATATATAGCTGAAGATTTTTTTTAGTTCATTTGGCTTTCTGTTTCAGAAAAAAAAGGAGAGAGGGAGAGAAAGAGCTGGGGGAAAGGTCCGTCGGTCGGTTGCTGTCCAGCCGTCGGAGCACCGCGTTGGCCGCCGTTCGTCGGTCACCGATTGCCATCTCCGATGGTCGAAAAATTTCAAAATTCACCCACAAGCTCTTCTCGAGCCCCTGAGCGCAGATCTAACCTCCTTTTCACCAAAAGGAGTCTCAAAATTCGTAGATCTGCAGTCAAAATTTCGACATTTTTTTTTTTTTTGCGTTCTTTCTCTTTTTTTTTTTTGAAGCTGACCTTTCTTTTTCTTCTTCGTGCAGAAAGCTTGGCGCTGGGTTCCTCCCTGCGGGGAGGACTGTGTTGATTTTTTTGTATTTTTTTGAATTTTTTTTTTGTGCGGCAGATCTGTTTCTGTTTGTGGTTTTTTTTTTTTTTCGGTTGGCTTTTGTTTGGGTATTTGGGGTGTTTGGGTGGGTAGATCGGAATTTTTCGTTCCTGAACTCTCAAGCTGGAAAAATTTTTGTTTTAGAACTCTCACCTCCAAAATTTTTTTTTTCCTCCATTTTGTTAGAGTTTATGTGTTGATTTTAAAAAGTTTCAATTAAGTGGGATTTGGCTGACTGTAGGGTGGTTAGTTGGTAGCTGTAGGGTGGCTGGCAGGAGGTTGGTCGGGGGGTTTGGTTGGGTTGGTCGGGGAGTTGGTTGGGTTGGTCGGGGAGTTGGTTGGGGCAGCTGGGCGTCGTACTAACTCCTTGACTTCTGTTTGATTTTCGTTTTGTTTTTTTGTTTGTTTTGTTTTTTTTTCTTTTTTTTGTTTTGTTTTGTTAAATATTATTATTATAAAAAATAAAACAGTAGATCCGGACAAAATCGATGTCTACATAAACATTACACTATGGCTTGCATTATAATTGTGAATATTCAATTTTGAAATGCTACAGTGATGCAAGTTGGGTTTCGAATAAAAGAAGTTACAAATCCACTAGTGGTTGGTTGTTTACTGTAGACGAAGTTATAGTATCTTGGTCATCCATGAAACAAACTTATGTGGCATTGTCTTTTATGAAATCTAAATTCATAGCTAGTACTCTTGCCATCAAGGATCTACTTTGGTTTAAAAGGTTTTTAAGATGTATACATTTTATTAAGAGAACTAATGGGCCAATCACTTTATATTGTGATAATAAAGATGCTATTTACAACATAAAGAATGAGAGATTGTCTAACAATAGCAAGCACATTGCTATGAGATACAATAATGTGAGAGGTGTTGTAAAAAAAAGGAAGATTAATACAAAGTATCTTCCTACTAATCAAAAGTTAGTGGATCCACTAACTAAGCCTTTATCATTTGATAAGATAGTGAATACTATGAGACATATGGAATTGTTATTGGTTATTAAGAGGTAATTTTGATTGATTTTTACTCTATCTTAATGTCGCTACTTAAAGATTGATTTTTCAAGAAAAGGATAATTTTCTCACAGGGTAAATATTATGTATGAGAGTCAAGGGTTTTCAATTTTGAATTATCCAAAAAAATATATATATATAGGATATATGCAATTTCTAATGCATCATTTTTGAAATAGTAAGGGTAAAATTCCATTGAAAAATCCTATATCTAAATGCATTGTTTGTCCACAACGGTTAGTTGGGCATAAGTCCATAATTAATTTATAACTCATTTGAGTAAAGTATTAAGTAAAAAAAAAAGTTGTGGAGCACTCAAGGTAAGTCATCCTATACAAGTAGAGAAGTGAGAGGCCGTTTCTTATGGATTTTGATTTAATCCTAGAGTAATTACAACCATAGGATAAAGCAAATACCCATTAATTCGCCGTCTTTTATGGAACTCACAAACTCGTATAAGGTATGAATATATTTTCCTTGAGTCTCATGTTAATCTAAAGGTTCAACCATTGGCCACATGTAGACATACATTATACATATGAAAAAATTTACATTTTCTTTAGGATTGCATAAGCATTTGCATTCTTTGGTAATAAGTGGGGGATTTTTTATATGTTGCCAAAGAACAATATTTTCTAAGTAACAATGTTGGTTTTTTGAATCATATAGAATGCATTTATTGATTAAATTATATTTTAAAAAGTATAAATAATATTTGGAATGAAATAAGGGACATTCGATTACTCTACTCTAAAATGATAGAATTTGACAATCAGAGAACAGGCATTCAAGTACCTATATTCTAGATAGAAAATTGAAAGTCCGAAATAGTGCACTTGAATACCATAGGTTGGATATTTGAATTCTCACATTATGAAAAGCAAGCATGCGATTACCTTATGTTGAACATTCGAATACCCATATTTGGAAACTAAAAAAAAAGTCAATTGGAAGTGTTTTTTTTATTCCAAAAGTTGCATCAATTCATTTGAATGATTCTTTTACGTGAAAGGTTGTTTGGGACACCTTTTGAGGCCTATAAATACTTCTCTAAACACATTTTTAACAGAAACTTTACATATTTACAAAGATTAAAATTAGCTTTTCTTCTTGCACTCTTTTTTGTGTTTTTAGTTCAAGTGAGTTCAAGGAGAAATAGAAATGCAATCTCTTTTTTCTTCATAGTAAGCATGTGTACTGTAGTAGAAAGATTGTTATCTTTAAGAAAGTTTCCTAAAAATGCCTTGCCTACAACTTTGTTCTTTTTTTCATTTCTACATCTTTATTGTTATTGCCATAATTACACCAAAATACAACATATATTATATTAAAAATTAATATAAAATATTTTCATAATATTTTTAATAAATAAATTAAATTAATAGGGATTAAATAGATTTCAATTGGCAAATAAGGTTTTAGATAAAGTCTTTAAAGGTGTTAATCAAGCTAAAGGTGTCAATCTTTATCTATATTCGATGAAAAACTCTATTTTTTACCCGAACAAAGATGATAATGGATAGTAAATTTTTGGGAAAGGCGTGAATACTATTTTAAATTTTTTATCAAATGCAAGACGGAGACAAGTAATAGAGTACCTATCCTTATCCTTCTTATATATTTATATATATTTAGAAAATTGCTTTTTTATTAAATAATATAAAATTTTGTTTTAAATTAATTAAAACTAATATATTTCTATTTAATAGAATATATTAATATATATTTATAAAAATTTTTATAAATATGAAAAATAAAAATAAAAAGCAAAAAATAAAATTGTTTTTCATTTTAAAAAACTATAAGTACAAAAATTATTAGTGCCCATTAAATATTTGTAGAAATGAAAATGAAAATAGATTTAAAATACCTTTTATATATGAGTACATAGACGAATATAACCTAAAATTCAAAAAATAAGAATTTAAAATACTTTACCCTGTCCTATACCCTAAGCTTACCCCAAGCCAACTCAATTCTACCTATACATGCTTCTAATGCAAACAAATCTGGAACCTCCTAATTTTAGTCAAAGTCGCAAGTGTTATCTAGATTTAGATGTATGAAGATTATTGAAGTTCAAAATAAATTTCAATCTATATTGTTTAAAATTTGTATATGAAAAATATTATCTTACATATTTGCTATAACTGACTATTGTAAATAAATCGATTTATGGTAATCATGAGAGTAAAGCAAAGTAATTTTTGGGTAGAATTGAAACTTGAAAGTTAGAATAAAAACTAATTGTACACCGATATTATAAAAATTGGATCAAAGATTAATAGATGGGGTTTTTAGTTCTTGACCTAATTAGTCCAATCGATTTGTCTAATTAAAGGAAATTGTTATTGTTGAAGGTATGATTTTTAATATTAAATATAATAAAAATATTTAACAAAAATATGCATTTAATTCAAGATTATTATTTATTCACTATCATTGAAGTTTTTAAAATTACAAGCTGACATTAAAAATTTACTATGCATTTATACTTTTATTTTATTATTTTGTTTAATATACCCTCAAAGGATATATGACCATCTTTTAACCTTACTAGTGATGCATAATATAATTTTTTAACTTAATGTTTTAATCATTAATGAAAAAATAAGAGTAAAAAATTTATTTATTTTTTACTGATAAAATTTTTAAAATATTAATAATATAAACATCTAAAATTGATTTAATATCATGATACGAGCTGAAATGGAGTGGGCCATTAGGGTCAATCGTAGTCCCGACGGTAATAAATAATGAAGCCCATTTTACTTGTCATAGTGTAGTCAACGGTCTTGTTAGGAGTCAGCCAAAGTTTGTTATTTTGCAGCGAGTAAAAGGTTGAGGGAATTGCGGTTGTAATGAATATAAAATGATGAAAATGATAGAGATGGGATATAAATGAATTTTACAATAGAATTCCTAAATTCTAGACTCTCTCTTTCTTTCATTATTCACTCTATTTCCTCTATCTTCGCTCTTCTTCTTCCTTTATTTTTTTTTTCTTGTACAAACTTCATTATTGCATTTGTTAGTTTTGTTGATTAATCAGTAGAGCTCGATTGCTGTAGATAAGGTCTGTATCTTATCGGTCTTGTTTGATCTAATCGGTTTGACAAGACGTTGGATCATTTTGATTTGAATCTAACTCAATTAACTGTATTGACAAAATAAGCTATTGGTTATCAATTCAATCAATCCATTTCATTTTCTAAATCAATTTGGTTGTGATTAATGGAATCTTTTATGATTGTGTTTGAAAATTTGAAATTAAAAAAATTTAAATCTAGTGTAAATCATATAATCTATAATATAAAACTTAAATATTTTACAATAAATATCAAATCTTTTTTATATTAATTTCAAACATATATTTCTTAATTTTATTGCATAAAACCAATAGAATTTTGATAGCCTAACATTTCTATAGATTTATGCCTTTTGATTTTCTTGTATTCATGATCTTTAAAATCGTTATTTGTTCAAATTTATTGAAACTTTTGATTTTCTAACATTTATGTTTTGATATTTGATTTTTTTATTACATGTTTTTTATATATTTTTATAGGAGGGTTATATAAACGCATTTTATGTCTGTCTTAAATTTTCCAATCATGAGATTTGTATTTACATTTTTATAATTTTATAATCATAACTTATGATTTTTTAAATATTTTGCAATAAATGTCAAGTCTTTTTTAATTTATCATATCGTTTTTTTGTACTTTAGTAGAGATTTTATTTTTATATTATTTTTTAAAATTATAATACGTATCGATTAAAGAATAAAACTTATGAAGAGTGTTGTTATGAAGAAAGATGATTATCATATAATTGTTATGAATGATAGTATGATTAATTTTGCTATCATTAAAGAGATACTTGATGAATAAGTAAATATTTGATGATATATTTTTTAATTCGTAGCTTATAATTGTTTTGATGAGTGTTTGCTTGAGTTTTTGTAATTTTTTAAAAATAAATTTTGTTAATCCAAAACTTTTCAATTAGATATTATTTGTGTTGTTTTTCACATTGATTTGTTTCATCATTAAATTATTAGTGACAAGTCCGTAAATTATTTGGTGTTACGTCTTCAAGATTTAAGGCATTCTTTTTTGCTTTAATATTTTTACATTAGCAATATTATAAGAGAGATGATTTGTTTAAAAGATTTTAATTTTTTTATTATTTAAATTAAATATCATTTTAATCATTTTTTAGTGAAAGGTTTACAAGCATTAATTTGTGAACAAATTTATTTCTAAATTTAAAAAGCAGCAATTAGCTTTAAGAATCGAACCTCAAAATGTTATAACTACTTAGATCATTAAAAATTTTTGAAGTTAGTCAATTCATAAAAAATTACAAAATAAATTTTAAGTTGTTATAATTATAGACACCCTAATTGACCCAAGCTCAAGCCTATTGGGCTTGGTTCAACAAGGTCCGAACCTAAGCCCATTGGGCTCGGTTCAATGGGATCCAAGTAGTTAGACCTAACTATTTATTTTATTTATTTATTTATGGGCTTTATTTTATTTTTATTTTTATTTTTGATGTTTATATGTGATTTTTCTATTAATTTAATTTATTTTTCTTGATTTATCTTTAGTCTTTTTATAATTGGATATTAGCCAAAAAAAAAGAGGAAAAAAATACAAATTTTGTCGTGTATTAGCAGAGTTGCATATGAACTCAATCTACTAGAGGCTGAGTTATGTTTAATCAGAAATTCTTCTGATTTTTTTCTATAAATATAGCACAGAAACACACAGGAAAAAACACACAGAAAAGCACATAGAAGCAAATCATAGAAACGCAACAAGCAGAAAGTAGTCAAAAAAAATTTCGAAGATTTTTAGGTTTAAAAAAAAAAGGAATTTTTTGGAAAAATCTGGAAAATTCTCAGATTTTGATGAAATTTTTTGTCGCCAATTGAATTTTTCAGTGACTTTTTTAGCATTGGTTGAATTTTTCTACAGACTTTTCAGAATCTGATTAAAGATTTCAGTGTTGGTTGAATTTTTCGATGAACTTTCGAAGAACTAATCCAGATTTCGGTGACTTTTTTTAAAATTCAATGAAAATTCAACCGAAGTTTTTCGATTTCTAAAAATAGAAGGAGAGAAAAGAAAGGGACGAGAAAAATGGCTAAAGGGATATCTGAAGCAGAAAGCTGAAATTTAGCCTTTTATAGCCTCATCAAAATGACATTGTTTTCGTTTTAAAAAGACCCAAGATCTGTGCGTTTTTCATTCGGATGACCTGACTCAAAGCACAACCTACCTTTTGACTCGTGTACCAGTCATTCCACATCAGCTGAGTCGAGCCACACTGAGCCACTAAACTACATCCCCTTGAGCTGCATTCAAATGCCTTAAATCGAGTTGTTCAACAATCACTGAGCCAAGCCGTTCCATTTTTTTGGTATTTGTTTTTGGTAATTTTTTTATTTATGTGTTTATTTATTTTTAGGAGTATTTTTGCATGATTAAATTTAAGAAAAAATAAAAAATAAAATATTTTTTTAAAAATAAATACTAATTATCCAATGATGAAATTTTTAAAAATTTCAAATGATAAATTTTTATAAAATTTCTAGGTGAGAAATTTTTTCTAAATTTATCTCAAATGGTGGAATAATTTAGATAAAATTTCAATAATAATAATTAATATTTATTTTCAAACAAAAAGAAAAAATAAAGTTTTTTGGTTGAAAATATTTGATAATTATCCAATGATGAGATTCTTAGAAATTTCAAATGATAAATTCCTAAGAAATCTCTAGGTAAGAAATTTCTTTAAATTTATCCCGAATGGTGGAAGAATTTAAATGAAATTTCAATAAAAGATAATAGCCATATTATTTTCTTTTCGAAAACAAAGAAAATGAAAAAAAAAGAAAAAAAGAAAAAGAATTTCTAAATTGACCAAAATGGTGAAAAATTTAGAAATAAAAAAAAAAAAGAATTTCTAAATAGGCTCAAATGGTGAAAAATTTAAAAATTTTGAAAAAAAAAATTTCTAAATTGACCTAAATGGTGAAAAATTTAGACAAAAAAAATAAATAAATAAAGAGAAATTCTAAATAGGCCCAAATGGTGAATGAATTAGAAATATTTTCAATAAAACATAATAATTAAATTTTCCAACGATGGAGCCTTTTCAAGGAGACAAATGGGACCTTGAATACTCTCAAGGTGAAAAAATATTTTTAAGAATTCTACGAGATTGATGGAGAATGTTAAGAATTATTTTCAATATTTCATATTAAAATCTAAAACCATTAGAACCAAGACCCTATGATGAATTAAAAATAATATGGTACCATCCTTTGGATGGACATGTGGGGGTGCTATAACCTTCCCTGTATGTAACCAAACTTTCGAATCCTATTTTGGTTTGTAGACCCGAACCTATTTTTTTAGGGACCCTTAGTCAAGTTTAGGAGTTCCCTAAGAGGATAGATTCCTTAGGTGACCAATCACACCTAGTAAATAAGATTGGCGGTGACTCCATTTGTTAAGTCTAGCTATAGATTTATGGATCTATATGTTATGACAATAATTATTTCTTTGGTGACTAATAATTATTATTTTTGTGACATTTTAACTAAGTTGTTGTTTCCAAATTTTTTTCATTGCAGTTATAATTTGATTTGTTTAAAAATATTATGATTTTTGAATTCATAGTTTCTTTTGTTGTTGTTTTTTTTTTTAATTTTTCTTAAGCTTGTGATAGATGTTTGAGTTAAATTGTGTTTTTATGCAATAAATCCATTTATAAACTAAATACTTTTTATTCAAAGATTTTTTTTAATTTAAAATTAAAAAGTAACAAGAATTTTTTTTGTTCTTCTAAAATCAATATCTTAAATTATTAATCTTTCTTATTTTATTCTTTTAAAGAATTTTCAATCTTCAATGTAAAGTTTTTTTTATTGTTTTTATCTTTTTATAAAAATTAGCTATTAACAATTCAGTCTTTTCTATGAAAAAGATTTTTAAAAAATCTTGAAGGTGGATCCTTTATAAAAACCTTATAGGTAAAAAAGTTTAAAAATCTTTAATTTATTTTTTTATTATAAAGTTAATTTTTTTTTGTTCTAAACATTTTTTAGAATGATTTTTAAGGTTTTACTTTTTTTACGGATGAAAAGGTGAGAAAGATTAGATATTTTAATTTATTTTTTGGTTCCTTATAAAATTCATGTTTTATATATTATTTTTGTTCTAATTTTTTAGATTTTTAAAGTGATTTTTAGGTTTTAATTTGAATAATAATGTTGATAGGTTTTGTATGAATATATCTTCCTAATGAGACTGATAACGATCTATTCATTTCAATAAAAGAAAATGTGAAAAAGATTAAAGGTTTTAATTTAATTTTTAGTTTCTTATCTAATTTACTTTTAATCTCTCTGACTTTTCAGTCTTCTTTGTTTCATCTTTTAAGCCTTTTTTTTTTTTTTAAATTTTAAAGTTAAGAGTATAATTTTTATGTAATCTCTTCTTTATTGTTTGTTTTCTTACTAATGGATGAATTAGTAAAAAGGTTAAAAGATTTTTATATTGTTCATTAGTTCTTTATAAAATCCATGTGGTATATTTTGTATTAATTTTAAATTTTTATAGTCAATAAATTTTTGAATGGGTTATATTAGGTAAGTAAATTTATACATTAATTTAATTAGAAAGAAAAAAGTACATTTTTACTCATATTTTACGAGTTCCATGCTGAAACTATTGTTTGATATTATGTTTTTTTTTTTTTTTTACAATGTGATTGTGATTTTATTTTTGGTTTTATTTTATTTTATTTTTTGTTAATTGTTAGATTTCGATTAGTTTTTAATCAATTCATGAAAAGAAACAAGATCCTAGCAAAATTAAAAATTTCAATTTTCACCCTTCTTGATAAGAAAATTCATTTATTTGTAGTAATAAATAAAATATGAAATCTATTTTTATTTTGGAAATTGTATCATTATTGTTATCAAGTTATAATTAACTTGTTGGTGATGTTGAAGTGCCTTGCATTTACTAGTGGTTATATCATTTTTACATTGTAACTATAGTTTTTTTATATTGCGAGTAACATTATATTATAACGTATATTATATAATATAATGGTTTTTATAATAGAATATAATTATTGTTTTTTTTTATATTATGAGTAACATTATATTAGAATATATATTGTATAATACAATGGTTTTTATTAATTGGAATTTGTCAAATTTCACGTATATATGAAAATGAGAAAAAAATCCATTTATTATAATTTTTTATAAAGTTTGTAATTTAATCATTTATTTGACACAAACAATGATTTAATTTAAAAAGATACAATGATCTTTCAATTTTATGGTGCAAACTTTTATAATACTAAAAGAAAAGGTTTCATCATCATAATAATTTATTATTAATATTATTTATATTTTAAAAAATAAAGTAAATAGTTGACATTAATTCAAATAATGATATTGAAAAAGAGAGCTTAAATAATAGGTATTACACATGTTAGTAGCTCATAATTTTTTATAGTTAATTTTTGCATATTTTCATTAAAAAAAAAGAAGAAAAAGTTGAGTACGAGTAGTTTTGATACGTAACACTTAAAAAAATTATTTTTTATTATATTCTTTAGAGGCTTTACAAAATATATAGGTTATATTTATATAATGAGTTATAATTAAAATACATTATGCTTTTTTATGTTCACGTAGCCCATTATTAAAAAATATATATTTTGTGAAAGTTGAAGAAATAATAATATTTTATGATTCATTTATATTTGCTCATCATTTTCATGAGTTTCATTAAATTTCTAATTTTTTGTTCATAAAATAACCTTAAAATATTAATGGAAAGAATAAATATTGTAATTGAAAGGACATTTTAATAAATATTTCTAAAAGTTTTCATTTGTAACTTTTTCATTTCACATTTATACATATTTATATGATTGTTTGGTCATAATTAGTTGATTTTGAATATTTATCATTTCTAGTTCAAACACGATTAATTTACTAAAATATATTTTTTAAAATTTTTACCTTGTCAAATAAAATAATAAATACATTTTGATATTTAATGTATTAATAACCACACAAGTTTTTTCATTATTGATTGTAACTAAAATAAGTTTATTTAAATTTGAGAAATTATGAGATTGAGTTGAAACTCTCATTACACTTTTTAAGTTTTTATTCATCAAACGGAAAGAAACTATAATGAATTGTATACATAATAAACCTTACATCTTATTACATACGATATGCTTCATTTATCCAAAATTATTAATTCATGTTTAATTGTTTGTCAAATTAAAGCTTTAATCATTATTTTTAAATTATATGTTATACAAAATTGTTAAAAGGTAATATTTGAGATTTTAAAAATGAATTATTCTTAAATCATATTTCTAAAAAATTTCATGAAATCATTATGCAATTTCATTTAATTGTTTTGTATTTGTTAATTTTAAGATCTAAAAAGGAAAAATATGATGCTTTCTTATAGTTTGACAATTATTAATATCAAATTATTCATGTTATTCATATTATCAATGATTTATATTCTTTGTAAAAATTAAATTATTAGTAATCTAAAAAAGAAAAAGAGTTTCTAACATGGACACCATTTTATTATATTGCTTATAATAATTATAGTAATCAACAATTATTTTTATTTATGAATAATCAACAATTGTTATATAATATAAAATAACCAACTTATGTCTCAAAGGAAAGTTCACTTTAACATTTAAAATTTTGAAAACCTTAAATGAGATAGAAAGAGTTAGCTTGATGAGATAGGAGATAGTTAACCATCTTTTTATAGTCTAATATTTAATAAGCTTTTATGAACACAGAGAAAATCCAATACTTGGCATTTAAACAAAGGTATTGTTGATCTAGTGATAAAGGAGCCTATGGAGCTTAACTGAAGAGTTTATCAGACCAGTTAATAAAAAGAAGAATGTTAGGGGACGTCAAACTTAGGACTCGACACATACTTCACATTTAAGTCAATATATGCCCAAAGAGGGAAAAATAAATGATAGAAGGTGGTTACGATAGAGAAAGTAGAGAAAGTGTAGAGTTGAAAATGATGGATGCTTGATTTGATTCTCCATTTATATCTCATGGATGATGACGTGGATAGCAGTGTGTAGGCATTGATGACATGGCAACTAGAATGTTGTTGACCAATCGCGGATCTTAACATATAATTTAGAGAGGTTCAACTAATAATATATAATATACTTTATCTTCTTCTATCTAAGGCATATTTTATCATATTAATATATATATATATATATATATATATATATATATAGAGAGAGAGAGAGAGAGAGAGAGAGAGAGAGAGAGAGAGAGAAACAATATACTAATAAAAACATGATAAGAGTATAAAATTATAAAACAAAAATTTTACTATGACATCATTATACTTTTAATAATGACATATTTACAATTAATTGTTAAATTACTAATTATATAGAATTTTTTTTATTTTTTTGACAATTTAAAAGTGAAATAAAAAAGTATAAATAAATCAATCATTAAACCTTTTATCAAAACAAAAAAACTAAATATACTTCTAAAAGAATCAAGATGAAAAATTGAAACTAGAAGTTTGGTGTTTTTATGTCCCTTTGTAAAGTAATTCAAATATGATCTTTTTGTTGAAAAAAAAAATTACAACATGTGATAGGGATCTAAAGTAAAAATAAAAGTAAAAAATATATGAAGAAAAAGAGTTGTTAGCAAATATAAATATGAGAATTTACAAGTAATAATTGTTGAATATAATAAATAAACAACTATAAATGTGATTTGAACATCTTTTAAATAATATGCATAAATTTAATTTATAAAACACAAAAAAATAACAAAATTAACATTTTTTTTTGTTAAAGGGCCAATTTAAATGTATTTAATACAAATATATATACATATTAAAGGAAGTTTCAAACATTTGGGGTGGGCCCTTTCTGGTTTCCATTATGATCCGCCATTGTTGTTGGTGTGGCTATTAAGGTGTAATATGTATAAAAACATAAGGCGTAACAATATTTTGCTATTAAAAATTTTTGTCATAAATTTTTTGTCGTCATCCATACTCTACGATATCTACTCCATAAAAAAAGCCTAATAATAAGTTTAAAATAATTATTATGGTTACTTTGAATATATATGACAATATTTTTGGGTCTATTGTGAAATTTTCTTTTCGAAATGTCTTTATTTTATTTCTAAATTATCATTCTCTTTCATCTCTGCCATAATCGACAATGAGCTTTTCTTTCCTCTCTTCTAATTTTTTTTTCATCCTCCTTTTCCTCTGCACATCGTTGTTGTTACTTCTATAAACAATGATTGTATTTCATTTCTCTTATTTCCTTTTCTTATCTTTTGCATTTTAAAATCATTATCTCACTCAAAATGTCTCACAAAATTAGTAATTTTTTTTTGTTTTAGTTTTTAGTTTTTATTATTTTTTAAGAAAAATTGATAAAAAAAGGTTTGATTTTATGACTTTAAGGTTTTTTTGTTTTTAAATTTTGAATTTAGACTAATTTGGATTTTGATGGTTGGAGTATAATTTTGGTTTTGATTGTTTAAGTGAAATGCTAATTTTTTGGATATAGTCATTAGATTTGGAGATTCTGTGAGTGATTATTGTTTTCGAACCACAGACCTTGTCCTTTCTATCATTTCTTTCTTTAGATCTTAGCCCCATTTTCTGAAAAAAAATTGCTATGTCAGTTGAGTAAAAAGCCAATCTCTGGTAACTTTTACTACAGTATCCCTTTCAAAGATTTTTATTTCTAAAATATAAAGATACAAAAATACAAAAGAAAAATGTTTATGCTAAAGACATCTAGATTTTAATATTTATTAAAGGTTTAATGCCATATTAATTGTACATATAGTTGTTAAATTTATATGATTTTTCATATTTCTTTCAAAATTTAATTTTTATAAAAAAAATAATTTAACTTCATTAATGAAAATGACTTTTAATAATGGAACATTCATACCTATTCTTTCTTCTAAAACATAAACGTGTGGACATCAATTTGTCTAAAAATACGAAATAAAAAAAAATGAAATACAATAAAAAATATAAAAAATAATACAAAATACAAAACAAAATCTAAAACAAAAAATACAAAAAAAAAACAGAAAATAGAAAAAAAAATAGAGGATGGCAGTGGTGTTATCCTCGACACCACTGCCACCACCCATACCTCGCCATGCCCTACCCTCCACCACCTAACCCTACCATTACCAAATATGACCAAAAAAAATAAAATAAAAGAGGCATGGGGTCATGCTTACACCCCATGCATTCCCCACAAACACGCATGACTGGAGCTCTATAAATAGAGCTCCCAGCGAAGTCAAAAGACACAGAGACAGAAATGGAGAGAGGGAAACGCTGCCAAAGGGCCAAAAAAAATTAAAAAAAATCAAACAGTCCTCCCCGTAGGGAGGAACCCAGCGCCAAGCTTCCTGCACGAAGAAGAAAAAAAAAGATCAGTTTCATAAAAAAAAAGAGTCAGAATACAAAAAAAAAGTCTCACAAAAACTTTGAAAGCAGATCTAGGGAAGTGGGGACTCTTTTTGGCGAAAAAGACCTCGGATCTAAACTCAAAAGGTCGAAGGAAACATTTTGGTATTTTCTGAGAATTTTTAGACCACCGCCAACGGTGGCCGATGATCGACGAAAGGCGACGATGACGGCAGAAGAACAGCCGGTCGGCCATCTGCGTTTGGTCGAAGAAAAGAAAAAAGAGAGAAGAAAAGCTTTTTTTTTGTCTGGAAAACGAAGGAAATGAGTAAAAAATTATTTTTTAAACTTTTATATATGCTATCAATAGCCAAAATGACGTCGTTTCAATAAACGCCCAAAACGACGTCATTTTAAGCACTCAAGATCAACGCGTCAACCATGACCCGACCCAGGGTTCACGCACCCGACCCGTGACCCGCTTCCTTCATCAGCCTCTGATCGGTCTGACTAAACCAGAACTGAACCACCCAGACTGAGCCGAATCGTCGGACCGAACCGTCGAACCAAATCGCTCGTTGACCGGTTCGGTTTAGGTAAAATTTTTTTTTTGAATTTTTCTTATTTTTTATATATTATTTTATTAATATTTATGCATATTAAAATATTTATATTTGTTAGATTAAATTATGAAATATGTGGTTAAATTTGTTTTTATAATTTTGTTAATTTTTAAAATGAACTTTAAAAACAAAATAATATAAAAATAAATTTAATAATAATACTAAACTAATAAAAAATGTAAGAAATGGAAATTTTTTTCCGACGATGAGATTCAAAGGTATTTCGAGTAGTGATACCTACGAAATCTCTAGACGAAAAGATTTTTTTAAAAATACTACCAGTGTATTGAAGTATTTATAAAAAATTTTTAATACAGTAAATTTTTTTAAAATAATAATAAATAAAAATTGGTTAATGAATTTAAAATATAAGTAATAAAAATGGGAAGAAAAGAAATTTTATCCGATGATGAGATTCTAAAAGTATTCTGAGTAAAGATGCTTTAAGAAATCCCTAGGTGAGAAGATTTTTTGTAAAATATTACCAGTGTATTGAAATATTTATAAAAAATTTTTAATATAATAAATTTCATTTTTCTTCAAAATTTCAGTTTTTAAATAAGAATATTAATGAAATAATTAATAAAATTTCTAACAAAGAAAAATAAAATGTGTGCATCAACATGGTAACATTTTGCATTACATGCATGACATTTTCTTACGAAAAATAAATTTGAGCCTCCGACGATGAGATTCTAAGGTATTCCGAGAAGCGATGCTTAAAAAATCTCTAGGTGAGAAAAAAGTTCATTTAATGTTACCAACGTACTGGAACATTTTAAGAATTATTTCAATAAAAAGGTTTTAATTTACTTTTCTCGAGAATAATTTTTTTTAATAAGTAAAAAAATCAAGAAAATTATTTTTTAAACACAAAAAATTGGACTATTTTTATCAAAATCAAAGGATAACACGTTGTTAATTGGTACCGTTTTTAACGGGCACTGTGGGGGTGCTAATCCTTCCCTACGCGTAACCGACTCCCGAACCCAGACTGTTTCGCAGACCGTAAAATTATCTTTTTAATAAATTTTAATTAATCTTAAAAATTTATTAAAAGGATATGTTTTAGTAGGTGGCCAATTGCATCTAATAAAAAAAGATTCGTGGCGACTCCGTTATTTTTTTTATTTCGTTTCCAAATTCGTTGGGGGAACACAAAACCGTTACAACAGCTTAGCAACTCCACTGGAGAAGCCTTTTGTTTTCGAGAGTTAGGCCAAAATTAACTACTTGTTATCCTCAAATTTTGATTTAAACAGTCTTATCAATTTCTTAAATTTTTATTTTTCATTTTCAGTAAAAAAGGTAAAAAAAGTAATTAAAAAAAAACAAAACAAAACAAATCAAAAATAAAAAGCAAAAAAATTCACACACATTTCTTTTACTATGCCTCTTATGTTTTATTTTTTTTGTATATATTACTCTCAATAAATTAGGATATATTTTCACACACTGGCACGATGCATCTCATGCATGAGCTCTATACCCAAGCTCCATCTTTTATACGAGGAAGTAAAGTACCTATGCTCTTGTGAGGTGATAACCTCCGTAATAGCAAACGAAATACTTTCACTCGAATTGAACCATTTTCATTCGTAACCTGTAATAGGTGAGGATCGGGGCTTTACTAGTCCAACATGGACGACAGTGAGGAACAATTTGGGAACCTTTAGACACTATCAATCCAAACCCAGCATATAATAAGCCTAAAAAATTAGCCTTATGTAGAGCCTTGTCCATCTTCTCGTAAGAAATACCTGAAAAGAATAAAAGTTGTGTATAATACGAAACAAAACAAAACAAACAAAAAATCTCAAAACACGAAACAAAAAAAACTAAAAAAATAAAAAAAATCTTTTTTTCTTAAATCACATTCTCACACTAACTCAATTTTGCTTCATTTTTTTTTGCATTAATCATATCATACAGTTTTGCATCGAGATATTTGCTCTAGGACATATTTCTCTCAAGAAGTTTTCATGGATCCCATAGAACTACAGATTTGCTTATCCTCAGTTAGTGTACCATGTGAGTCGTATAATGAAGTACATGTTTGGTCGAAAGAAGCTCAATAAAAGAATGAAGATTGTTTGCCTACCGATTATGTGTCTGAATTACCTGAGAAAGTGCATTTAGATCTCACACAGAATGATTTAAAAAGAGTTAGCTGCTGTCTGGGGTCAGTTAAATGAAGAAAGAAAAGAAAGTTTTTACAAAAAGTATAGGCAGATTGTATCCCTCATTTCAGTAGTGATCGATGAACAGCTGGTCAAAGTAGCTATACAGTTTTGGGATCTATCCTATAGATGCTTCACTTTTAATCAAGAAGATTTGGTGCCAACTATCGAAGAGTATTCGATTTTACTCGGGATAGAACTACAATGTCCAGATAAAGTATTTACTCGAAAATCAAAATCAGGTTATCGCAAAAAGTTAGCCAAGCTTATGAGGGTTAAAGTACAAGACCACAAGAGCCATATTTCAGCAATAATAGATGAGTGGCATAGAAGGGAAAAAGATTGGATCTTCACATGTGATTCAGAAAGGGATGCTCACATGAGATGAAAGGCAGAAAGCTTAAGAAGGCAACAGTACATAGAGCACTTGACTAATCAAGTTTGCAAGGTAGTGAAAAAAAGCATGGGAGATGGTTGAAAAGGTAGAAGCATTAAGAATAAAAGTCAATCTCATATGAGAATATGGACAGCGCCTAGTGAACTTTTTAGATGAAGCGAAAGACCATTATGAGCAAGTCAAACGCTTCTATGGATATAACTCTAGGATGGTAAATCTTATGTAATAAAAGTTGTATGGGATTATTAAAAATTTCTAATGTTGAAATTCGTCCAAAAACAAATATCTCCCACTTGCATTCATGCATCATATACATCATTTTTCATAAAATAAGTAAAAAAAATAAAATCTCCAACACATAGCATTCTAATTTTTTCTTTCTTTCTTCTTTTCAAAATAAAAACTTTGTGGTAATAAAGGTTAAAGAATAGCTCACCCATAAAAAATTTTAACCCAACCTATTCGTCATTTATACAATACCAAGACTCAGACAAGAATCATAGAGTAAGAACAGGCCAGTCGATTTGAGAGAATTGAGAAAGCTTAAGAAGAACTAAGAAGAGATCTTGATATAATAATGGATATGCTCAGAAAACTTGATAAAGGAAAAGCGATGGAAGAAAATCTTAGCTTTTAAGAGCAATCGCCAGATGTGGTAGATCCTGTTTACCTTCCAGGGTTTGAGCCACGACCGACCCAACCTTCTCAAGGAACTAGAATACCAATTCCTACTCTTGGTGGATATCCCAATCCTTATCCAGGAATGACATCTACACTTGCTTCAAGATAATTTTAAAATTTTGTTAATCCTGTCATGATGAAAAAACCACCTGAGCCAATCTTAGTTCTTAATTTGGATAATCCTAGGGAAAGAGAAAAGTTGGGGATGCAAACACCTAAAAAAGTAAAAGATACTAGTGCCCGGAAGAAGATGAAGTTATTGAAAGAAAGGCTTAAAGCTGTAGAGAAAATGAATTTTTATGGCTCCACAGATGCGGTTGACTTTTGTTTAGTTCCAGATGTGATCATTCCGCCTAAATTCAAGGTCTTTGAATTTAAAAAATATGATGGCACAAAATACCCGATGACCCATGTATTGTCGAAATATGACAGCACATGCGCGTGATGAGAAGTTGTTATGCACATATTTCAAGATAATCTTATGGGTTCTGCAGTTAGATGGTATGTTTAATCAGATAGAACTCATATTCGTTCTTGACAAGAGCTTATGAAGGCATTCTTTACACAATATCGACATGTCATAAATATGATTTCAGATCGTCTATCTCTACAGAGTATGAAAAAAAAAGCAACTAAAAACTTTAAAGAGTGTGCAGAAAGATGGAGAGACATGGCTGCACAAGTTCAACCTCTCTCACTGAGAAAGAAACAATTGTTTTATTTGTGAACACCTTGAAAGCACCGTACTATGAGAGATTGATAGGCAATGTAACCAAAAAAACTTTACAGATATGGTGATATCAGGTGAGATCATTGAAAACACCATAAAAAATGGTAAGCACGATGCAAGAGAGATAGATGGAGCAAAAAAAAGTAGAGCTCCTAAAAAAAAAGAGAATGAAACTCAAGTAGTGAACTATTGGGGTAACAATTCAAAGGTTTCGCATCTTATCCTACATAAGTCTACCAAACCCATTATCTTTCTGTAAACCATGTTACATTCATCCCTCATTCATATCAACTATACCAGTTATTACCACAACCAGCTTATCCACCTCGTTTTCAGCCATTCTTTCAGACACCCACCTACAATTGTCCTGCTACACCTATCAGACCAGAATGGAGACCTAATCTTAATAGTGGTTTGAGAGCCTTGAGAAATACAAAAAAAAATCACTTTTGATCCCATTCCTATAATATACACAAATTTGTATCTTCGATTTGTTGAGAAAATTTGCTTGCTCCTATTGTCGTTGAACCCTTGAAACCTTCATTTCCCAAATGGTATGACTTCAATGCACATTGTGATTATCACTATAGGAATCCAGGTCATTCTATTAAGAACTGTACTGCTTTAAAGTGTAAAGTACAAGGGTTAATCAACGAAAGGGTATTAAATTTTGATACCAATCAACGAGGAACTCCAAATGTTAATGAAAACCCTCTACCAAATCATACTAGACCATCAATAAATACCTTAATTGATGGGCAAAGAGGCCACGTGAAGGAAAAAATAAATGAAGTAAAAGACTCCGATGGCTAAGGTATTTGAAGTACTGGTCAAAGCTGACATGTTGAAGCCAATAGAACCTCAAAATTATTTTGAAGTAATTAACTCAACTGAAAGCTACAATTATCACAGAGGTGTTCTAGGACATTCTATCAAAAATTGTCACCAATTCCATCAAGAGGTGCAAAAATTGATGGATGAGGGTCGAATAAAGTTTTATGAAGAGAGAGAAGAGTTGGTGAAAGTTGAAGTGTCTACCATTAATTCAAAGAATAAGTTTATGCATAGATCGGTAACTATCTATTATGATGAGAAGCCAACATCAAAATTAAAAAAATTTATCTTCCGACCAGTGGTGACAATTAAAGTTCTTGGCCCTTTTTTATATCAGAATGATAAAATAGTACCTTAGAAATACGATTATGATGTCGTAGTCAACCCAAATACTGTCAACATAATGGGTGTAAGAGGCATAACTCAAAGTGGCAGGTGTTATACCCCAGATGCTCTAAAAAAAGCTAGAAAAAAAAAGCCAAGGTAAAAGAAGATGAAAATCAGAGTGATCTTGACGTAGCCTCAGAAAAAGAATGTCAGAAGCTAGTATTTGAGAGTAAAGCATGTGAATTTTTAAAATTAATAAAACATAGTGAGTATAGTGTGGTAGAATAGCTTAACAAGATGCCAGCTAGAATTTTGTTATTGTCATTAATGCTCAGTTCAGAGTCATACCGTATTACTTTGTTGAACGTGCTAAATCAAGCATATGTGTCTCACAATGCTTCTGTTCAATATATGGAATAGCTTATTGGCAATCTGACGATTGCAAACTATATCTCTTTCAATGATGAAAAGATTCTTCCTGAAGGTAAAGGAAGTACTAAGGCTCTTCACATTATGGTGAAATGTAAAGGTCATATAATGGTTAAGTTTTGACTGATAATGGCTCATCCATCAATGTTATGCTTGTAACTATTATGGCAAAACTCTTTGTTGATGGATCTTATATGAAACCTAGTCATATGATAGTGAGAGCCTTTGATGAAACTAAAAGAGACTTATTGAGAGATATAAAAGTGTTATTACAGATTGACCCATGCACTTTCAACGTGAAATTTCAAGTTATGGACATCTTTTTTTCATACAGTTGTTTATTGGGTAGGTCGTAGATCTATATGACAAGTGCTGTTCCATCCTCATTACATTAGAAAGCTAAATTCATTGTTGAAGAGAAACTAACATGTGTGGTAAGAGAAGAAGATTTATTGGTAACTCAATCGAAAAATACTCTTTATGTGGAATAAACAGATAAAGCTCTGAAATACTTTTATAGATCCTTCAAGATTGCCAATGCAACATATATAATTGGAGGATCTAAATTATATTCGTCGCACTTGTCTACGGCAACTAAAATGGTAGTCAAACAGCTTACTAAGATGGGATGACGACTTGAAGTCGAACTTGGGAAGAACCTGCAAGGAATCACGAAGCTATCAGTCATATATAAAAAGAGAGACAGATTTGGCTTGGGATATAAGCCAACAAGAGAGGACCGAATAAGAATGATGAATGAAAAAAGAGATAAGAGGATAGCTAATCTTAAGGGATATGAGCTGGAGTCAGAGTCTATGGTCATTCCATACCTCTATGATTCTTTTCACTCGGGAGGATATATTTATCCAGATTCATCGAAAGCCCTAAGTGCAGGATTCGTGAAAGAATTTTCAAGGCTGGTCATTCAAATGGTAGATGATAAAGAAAAGAAGAGTCGAAGTGAAGAGCTGTTCGTGTACCCTTATTCTTCAGATTTTGAGCTGGATAATTAGAAAGTTACAGAGCTACCTGTTGTCTTTAAAACTTTGGAAAAGTAATGTACTATGAAACTTTAAATCCCTAATTACTTTTTACGAGTATTAGAAGATCTTTTATGGTGTGTTTATGTTTGTCGTTTTAATAAAAGACTTAAAAGATGCATCCGTATTTCTTCTATTATTTTCATCTTCATTTTACTTTTCATTTTTTTCTTTCCATCATTTTCTTGCCATTCCATTTTTGAGTGCCAATATTTTCTTTATTTTACCCTTTGCAGGGTCCCAAACAATGAACACGAAGATAATCATGGCAATAATCTTGGATTGATTTTGAAAACTTAATTCATGTTGATGAACTTGATAATGAGAAAGATTCAGATAACTACACACTGCCTCTTGATTTGTTAAAATTAATAGAATATGAAGATAAGTCAATTGAACCCCATCAGAAAATTATCGAATTAGTGAATTTGGGAGATGGTGAAAATAAAAAAGAGGTTAAAGTTGGTATATCTCTTTTACCAGCTAAAAGATAAAAGTTAAAAGAGCTACTCTGAGAATATGTAGATGTGTTTGCGTGGACTTACCAGGATATACCAAAACTCAGCACTGATATTGTAGAGCACAAGTTGCCTTTAAAACCAGAATGTAAATCGATGCAGCAAAAGCTAAGGCACATGAAACCAGAGATGCTACTGAAAATTAAAGAGAAAGTGAATAAACAATTCGATGCTGGATTTTTGGAAGTGGTAAAATATCCTGAATGGGTAGCCAACATAGTGTCAGTTCTTAAGAAGGATGAAAAAGTGAGAATGTGTGCTGATTATCGAGATTTGAATAGGGCAAGCCATAAGGATAACTTTCCTTTACCTCACATCGATACTCTAGTAGATAATACTGCTAGGCATTCCACATTTTCCTTTATGGATGGTTTCTCAAGCTATAATAAGATCAAGATGGCTTAAGATGATATGGAAAAAACTACATTTGTGACCATGTGGGGGACATTTTGTTACAAAGTCATGCCTTTTGGGTTGAAAAATGTTGGTGCCACTTATCAAAGAGCAATTGTGACTCTTTTTCATGACATGATGCATAAAGAGATAGAGGTATATGTGGATGATATGATTACGAAATCTCATGAAGGAGAAGATCATATAGTCAATCTCAAAAAGCTATTTGACAGGTTAAAAAGATTTTAGCTGAAGTTGAATCTCGCTAAATGTACATTTGGTGCTAAGTTAAGAAAACTATTAGACTTTAGTCAGTGAAAGAGGAATCGAAGTGGACCTGGATAAGATACAAACCATCCAAAACTTATCTCCTCCTCGTACCCCAAAAAAAGTATGAAGTTTCTTAGGGAAGTTGAACTATATTGTTCGTTTCATCTCTCAACTCACCTATAAGTGCGATCCTATTTTTAAGCTTATCAGAAAACATGATCTAGGAGAATGGAATGATGAATGCCAAGAAGCTTTTGATAAGATCAAAGAATACTTATCAAATCCACCTGTGTTGGTGCTGTCAATCCTAAAAAAACCTTTGATCTTGTACTTAACAGTGCATGAAAATTCAATAGGATGTGTGCTGGGGCAAAGAGATGAAACTGATAGGAAAGAGTGAGCAATATACTACTTGAGTAAAAAATTCACTGATTATGAGTCAAAGTATTCACCATTAGAAAAGATATGTTATGCATTAGCTTGGACAGCTCGAAGGCTCCGATAATATATGCTTTATCATACCACTTGGCTCATAGCAAAGCTGGATCCTATTAAGTATATCTTTGAAAAGCCCTCATTGATAGGAAGGATAGCGCGATGGCAAGTTATGCTTTTAGAATATGATATCATTTATGTGACTCAAAAAGTTATAAAAAGAAGTGTCGTAGCCAAGTTTCTTGCTGATCGTGCTGCCAAAAATTATGAACCAATGAACCTGAAGTTCCCTGATGAAGATGTGATGGCCATTGAAAAAAATGAACCTGTTGAAGAGTCTTGGAGGATGTATTTTGATAGAGCTACTAATGCTTTAGGTCATGGTATTGGGACAATTTTAATATCTCTTGATGGGCACTATTATCCTATTATAGCCAGGTTAAATTTTAATTGCACAAATAATGTGGCTGAGTATGAGGCCTGTGTTATGGGTCTGCAAGTAGCAATTGAAAAGAAAATCAAAATATTAGATGTGTTTGGAGATTCAGCTCTAGTCATCTATCAGTTATGAGAAGAATAGGAAATAAGAGATTCCAAGTTGATATGGTACCATAAGTACATTTCTCAATTGGTTAAACAATTCGAAGAAGTTCAATTTGAGCATTTGCCTAGAGAGGAAAACCAAATTGCTGATGCACTAGCTATTCTAGTTGCAATGATTAAAATAGATGCAAATACTAAAATTTAACCATTCAAGCTGGATGTGAAAGATGAACCAGCACATTGTTCAGGTGTTGAAGAAAAAGTTGATGGGAAACCATGGTATCATGACATCATGTAATACATTAAAAGCCAGCAATACCCAGAACATATAATAAAAAATGATAAGAGAACTATTAAAAGGTTAGCTATGAGTTTTTTTCTTGATGGAGACGTCCTCTATAAAAAGGGTCGAGATCAAATACTCTTAAGGTGTGTAAATACAGCTGAAGCGAAGAGGATTATTGAAGAATGTATGATGGAATTTGTAGGGCACATGTAAATGGTCATATGATGGCTAGACAAATTATGAGGGCTGGATACTATTGGTTGACAATAAAGAGTGACTGTATTGATTATGCAAAATAATACCATAAATGTCAGATCTATACTGACAATATCCACACTCCTTCAACAACGTTGCATGTTTTGGCTCTTCTATGACCATTTTCTATGTGGGGTATGGATGTCATCGGTCTCATCACTTCAAAAGCTTCAAATGGACGCAGATTCATCTTTGTGATGATTGATTACTTTACAAAATAGGTAGAAGCCGCATCTACGCTAGTGTGACCCAATCTATGGTATGTAAATTTATAAAAAAAGAGATAATATGCAAATATGGGCTTTCAGAGATAATTATCTTTGATAATGCCAAAAATTTAAATAGTAAGATGATGAAAGAAGTTTGCACTCAGTTCAAGATTCATCACCGTAATTCGACATCATATCGTCTAAAGATGAATGGGGTAGTAGAAGTTACAAATAAGAATATCAAAAGAATCTTAAAAAAAATGACTGATACTTATAAAGATTGGCATGAGAAGTTGCCTTTTGCTTTGCATGCTTATAGAACACCAGTCCGAACATCTACTGAGGCCACTCCATTCTCTTTGGTATATAGAATGGAAGTTGTGCTACCGATCGAAGTGGAAATTCTCTCGCTGAGAGTCCTGATGGAGGTAGAACTAGAGGAAGCGGAATGGGTTGAAAATCGCTACGAGCAGTTGAACCTCATTGAAAAGAAAAGACTTACAGCACTTTGTCATGGTCAATTATATCAGAAGAGAATGATGAGAGCACATGACAAGAAAATCCATCCCGTTGCTTTAGGGAAAGAGATTTGGTGCTGAAAAAGATCCTTTCAAATCAACATGATAATCGAAAAAAATTGACACCAAATTGAAAATGTTTATATGTGGTAAAAAAGACCTTTTCTGATGGGGCATTGATTTTTGTAGAAATAGACGAAAGTGATTTACCTGCATCGATAAATTCAGATGCTATGAAAAAATATTTTGTTTTTAAAAAAATAAAAAATAAAAAAAATAATGACTTATCTGAAGCTAAAAACCTGAAAAAAGGTGGCTTGAATGCGAAGAAGAAGCATCATTCCACAATACAGGGGCAAGTATAGTTTGATGAACTCTGAAGGATCAAAGAAGTCATCTAATTTAGTTTTAAAAAAAGAATCTGGGAATATTTTGTTCATGATTATCTTATGATCATCATTTGGGCACCTTTGTTTCAACTCAAATACTTTGCCATGCACTTGTGACCAATATGCTATCTTTTTTTTAGAAATAACACCTATCCATTCCTTTATTCTCATTTTTTGTCCTCCACATGAATAGAAGAAATGTGTGATTGCATTTTATTGGTCTTGGACTTAAAATGATGAAAAAAAAAACAAACATGAAAAATCTTAGCATTACTTTTTAAAAGTTGACAAAGGCAAATGAAAAAAGAATGAGAAAAGCATGACAAGACATTGATGTTGCAGACTTTTGAAAAAGAAAAATATTGTTGTCAGATATTAAGAACAGATTGGTCATATAAGAATTCTGATAAAAGAAGCCAAAAGCGAGAGATTTCGAGAACCTTTTTACTATAATGAATAATTTTGATTGCATTACATGCATTGCATTTAGAGCACTCAATACATGCATTCATGAGCAGTTTTAATAAGGATAGAAACTTTCTATTTCCTAATGAAAAATAAGATCAAACAAAAGATTTCAAAAGAGAGAAATTTACTTGTTCAAAGATGAGAACTCGATTTAAAGAATAGATGAGATTTTAAAGTCATTGAGCCTCTATTGAGAGGAGCCTTTTTCAAGATTTTAAAGTTGTTGAGCCTCTGCTGAGAGGAGCTTTTCCAAATGGAATTTTAAAGTTGTTGAGCCTCTGTTGAGAGGAGCTTTTTCCAAGATGAGATTTTTAAAGTTGTTAAGTCTCTGCTGAGAGGAGCTTTTTCCAAGATGAGATTTTAAAGTTGTGCAGCCTCTGCTGAGAGGAGCTTTTTCAAGATGAGATTTTAAAATTGTTGAGCCTCTATTGAGATGAGCCCTTTTTAAGATTAGATTTTTAAAGTTGTTAAGCCTCTGCTGAGAGGAGCTTTTCCAAATGAGATTTTTAAAGTTGTTGAGCATCTTCTGAGAGGAGCTTTTTCCAAGATGAGATTTTTAAAGTTGTTGAGACTCTGCTGAGAAGAGCTTTTTCCAAAATGAGATTTTAAAGTCGTTGAACCTCTGTTGAGAGGAGCTTTTTTCAAGATTTTAAAGTTGTTGAGCCTATACTGATAGGACTTTTCCAAATGAGATTTTTAAAATTGTTGAGCCTTTGCTGAGATGAGCTTTTTTCAAGATGAGATTTTTAAAGTTGTTGAGCCTTTGCTAAGAGAAGCTTTTTCAAGATGAGATTTTAAAGTTGTTAAGCCTCTGCTGAGAGGAACCCTTTTCAAGATAAGATTTTTAAAGTTGTTGAGCCTCTGTTGAGATAAGCATTTTCAAATGAGATTTTTAAAGTTGTTGAGCTTCTGCTGAGAAGAGCTTTTTCCAAGATGAGATTTTAAAAGTTGTTAAGCCTCTGCTGAGAGGAGCTTTTTCCAAAATGAGATTTTAAATTTGTTGAACCTCTGATGAGATGAGCCTTTTTCAAGATGAATTTTTTTTTAAAGTTGTTGAGCCTCTACTGAAAGAAGCCTTTTTCAAGATGATTTTTAAAGTTGTTGAGCCTTTACTGAGATGAGCCCTTTTTCAAGAAGAGATTTTAAAGTTATAGAGCCTCCGTTGAGAGGAGCTTTTTCAAGATGATTTTTTTAAAGTTGTTGAGCCTTTATTGAGAAGAGTCTTTTTCAGATTTTGAATTTTCAAAAGTTGTCGAGCCTCAAGTGAGATGAGCATTTTCAAAAAAAAAAAAATTGTTTGGATTCTGGATAAAATTGTTGTCTTTGTCTTTGCCCTATTACTGATTACCAGCAATGTGCAAAGAGGGGCAGCTATGGACATCAATTTGTCCAGAAATACGAAATACAAAAAAAATACAAAATATGAAATATAATAAAAGAATACTAAAAATAATACAAAATACAAAACAAAATATAAAACAAAAAATACAAAAAAAGAGAACAAAAAATAGAAAAAAAATAGAGGATGGTAGTGGTGCCATTCCTAGCACCACTGCCACCACCCATACCTCACCATGCCTACCCCCACCACTGCCAGATATGGCCAAAAAAAAATAAAAGAGGCATGGGGCTCGTGCTTACACCCCATGTCGAGCTCCATGCCCTTCCCCCTAAACACGCATGGCTGGAGCTCTATAAATAGAGCTCTTAGCGAAGCCAAAAGACACAAAGACATAAATAGAGAGAGGGAGATTCTGCCAAAGGGCCAAAAAAAAAAATCAAACAGTCTGTCCCGTAGGGAGGAACCCAGCGTCGAGTTTCCTGCACGAAAAAGAAAAAAAAGGTCAGTTTCATAAAAAAAAGAGTCAGAATACAAAAAAAAATCTCATTGAAACTTTGAAAGTAGATATAAGGAAGTGGGGATTTTTTTTAACAAAAAAGATATCGGATTTGAACTCAGGAGGCCGAAGGAAAGATTTTGGTGTTTTCTGAGAATTTTTCGACCATCACCAACAGTGGTAGGTGACCGACGAAAGGCGACGACTACGACGGAGGAATGATCGACCGAACATCTATGTTTGGCAGAAGAAAAAAAAAAGAAAGAGAAGAAAAGCTTTTTTTTGTCTGAAAAATGAAGGAAATGAGTAAAATTTTTTTTTAAAAAACTTTTATATAAGTTGTCAATAGCCAAAACGACATTGTTTCAATAAACGCCCAAAACGACATCGTTTTAATCACCCAGGATCCGCGCATCAACCTGTGACTCGACCTGGAGTTCGCGCACCCGACTCGCCACCCGTTTCCTTCATCAGCCTTTGACCGGTTTGACTGAACCAAAACTGAACCACTCAGATCGAATCGAACCGATATTGAACCACTGAACCACCCAACCGAACCCAGGACCGAACCGCTTAACCAAACTGCGCGTTGACCGGACCGATCAGGTAAAAAATTTTTTTTTTTGAATTTTTTTGAATTTTTATATATTATTTTATTAATATTTATGCATATTAAAATATTTATATTTGTTAGATTAAATTATGAAATATGTGGTTAATTTTTTTTTTATAATTTTGTTAATTTTTAAAATGAACTTTAAAAATAAAATAATATAAAAATAAATTTAATAATAATACTAAACTAATAAAAAATGTAAGAAATGAAAATTTTTATCCGACGATAAGATTCAAAGGTATTTCGAGTAGTGATGCCTACGAAATCTCTAGGTGAGAAAATTTTTTTAAAAATACTACCAGTGTATTGAAGTATTTATAAAAAATTTTCAATACAGTAAATTTTTTTTTAAAAATAATAATAAATAAAAATTGGTTAATGAATTAAAAATATAAGTAATAAAAATGGGATGAAAAGAAATTTTATCTGATGATGAGATTCTAAAAGTATTTCGAGTAGAGATGCTTTAAAAAATCTCTAGGTGAGAAGATTTTTTATAAAATATTACCAGTGTATTGGAATATTTATAGAAAATCTTCAATATAATAAATTTTATTTTTCTTCAAAATTTCAGTTTTTAAATAAGAATATTAATGAAATAATTAATAAAATTTCTAACAAAGGAAAATAAAATGTGTGCATCAACATGGTAATATTTTGCATTGCATGCATGAAATTTTTTACGAAAAGTAAATTTGAGCCTCGACGATGAGATTCTAAGGTATTCCGAGAAGTGATGCTTAAAAAATCTCTAGGTGAGAAAAAGTTCTTCTAATGTTACCAACGTACTGGAACATTTTAAGAATTATTTTAATAAAAATGTTTTAATTTACTTTTCTCGAGAATAATTTTTTTTAATAAGTAAAAAAATCAAGAAAGTTATTTTTCGAACATCGAAAATTGGATTATTTTTATCAAAATCAAAGGATAACACGTTGTTAATTGGTACCATTTTTAACGGGCGTTATAGGGGTGCTAATCCTTCTCCACGTGTAATCGACTCTTGAACCGAGACTGTTTCGCAGACCGTAAAATTATCTTTTTAATAAATTTTAATTAATCTCAAAACTTTATTAAAAATATATGTTTTAGTAGGTGGTCAATCGCACCTAGCCAAAAAAGATTGGTGGTGACTCCGTTATTTTTTTTTATTTCGTTTTCAAATTCGTCGGGTGGACACAAAATAATTACGATAACATGTATAAATTCAAAGTAAAGATTATTCATACTTTAGAACATTCAAAGTAAATATATGAACTGAAATGAACATTAGATGTTTCATTCCAAATTTAAAAATTATGTTATTAAACTATATTTATCTTTTTCATATTTTCTTTGCATCTTAAATTTTGTAAAAGCAATACCTATTTATAATAACAAAATTATCATTTTTTTTCATATCTATTTGTTAAAATATTAATTTTAAGTGAAGATTTATATATAATAACAAAATTATTACTCTCGTTTCAAATTTTTACCTTTGAAAGGAACAGATACACAAAAAGGAAAATGAAAATCTATTTAAGCTAAAAATGTGTAAATTTAATTATCTCTTGATCTTGATGACCACGTGCATGCATCATTGTCATTAAGATCTTGAAATCAAGGGTTACCAAAAGTATGCGAAGATATATATTTACTTAATAAAAACACTATTGAAACCATGTTTAGCATGCATGAGCTTTAAATGATAATTTATTATAATAGAACTTTCATACAAATTTTCACTTCTAGGTACAGGCACACATAAAAGAATTAATATTGGGTTTAATATCAAATTAATAAAGCTTATAGTTATCTAAATGAATTTATTTATTTTGATTTTATTCTCAAAATAATTTTTTGTCAAAATAACGCTTTCATTCAGTTAATAGAAATGACTCGTTTAATTTTATTATCATTCATCTCTTAAAACACAAGCTTTTGGGGATATTCATATGTTTTTAAAAAATACAAGTGTATAAATAAGAGACAAAGTAAAAAATATTTATATTTATTTGATTTCATATATTAAAAAACAATTTACTCTCCATTTATTTCTATGTAATGTTAGGTTTTCACACAATAAATACAAATATTAAATATATATATTTTTTGAATATAAGTTAGCTGAAATAAAAAAAAAATCATAATATGGACAATCATTATATTAATTTCAATGTTTTCAAATGTTTTTTTTTTTAATAAATTAACTTGAAAAAATGGAATACAAAGAGTTAGCATATGTACATATATAATTAAATTTCAAACAATAAATATGCTCATTAATAATATATATATTACATATTAAGTTGTTAATTAATTATTTATTTGAAATAAAAAAGTTAAATATGAAATGTTAGAATGTAAATTTTTGTGTTTTCTTATTTTAATAATTAATGATTTGAAAATAAATATACATATAAATCAACTTTTCAAACTTTCTACCACTAAAGCAAATTATAATGATAGGAAACAAAATCTATAAAATATAGTCATATTAATTTTAATCTTTTCATAATCAATTTATTTTTAACAAACTATCCATATTCTACTAACCATTAAACTTTTAAAAATGCTAGGATATTAAAAGTCACGAAACTTTATTATATTAATTTCAATACAGGATAGATCAAATTAAACAAGTGTAAAACTAATTTTTTTTATACATCTTTTTACAACTTCATATGCGATAAATATTTATCAACCGGCAATTAGATTTAATAATCTATGTACCTATTATTCATGTAAAATTTTAAGTTAATTCAATATTCATATCATCTCAGTCAAGAACAATATTTTTTTAATAAATATTAACTATTAAAATTTTATTACTATCAAACAAATAATTACACATTTTAAATTTACTTGAAATTTGACATGCATAATCTACATAAATGGAGCATAAATTTCAACGAGAAAATATGAAACTAATTTAGTTTTACACATGTTTAAGTGGATCCCGTTTCATTTAAAATTTTCATATTTCGTTATTTAATAATTTGAAAATAAATCTTTGATAAAATATAAATCAACCTTACTTGAAAAAAATTTCATCTTCTACTAATCACTTAAATTTAATTAATGGTAGAGAAATGAAAATAAAAAATCATTATTTTAAAAATTAAATAAATTTTACTTATATTTCACTTTTATTTCTTTTTTAGGTTTTATGATTTTTTATCTTTCATAATAATTTTTCTTCAATATGATTATTATTCTAATTTTTTGGTTTATTTCTTTTTTTTTTTAATTTTTAATTTTTATTTCAATAAAACAATATGAATATATATATTTTTAAAGAATAATATTTAAAATTTAAAAAATTTATTATGCACATATATATTATTTAAGTATTTTGAAGATAAAAAGATTAATTGTGTGAAACACACGCTAAAAAAACTTAGTTATATAATAAAATATATGTAATCATAACTATCGTTATTATTTTTAAATTCGTGAATATATTTGGATTCTTATTTAGTGGTACAATTGTGAATTTTATATTTGTTTTATTGTATCGTTTCAAATGTATCAATGTTTATTGAATCTTTACTAATTTTAATATAATATATATATATATATTTAATCGTTTGAAAATGTATAAATATAATAAATGACAAAAACAATGTCATTATTTATAATCAATAGATCATATTATTATGTAAAAGTAACGATTATAAAGAAAAAATAATATAAAATAGAAGAATATAGATTAAATTTTAATTGGAAAAAATGAATTTGTTAAGATTAATTCATTAATTAGTTTAATCTTTATTGTGTAAAAGTAGCGATTATAAAGAAAAAAAATAATATAAAAGTAGAAGAATATAGATTAACTTTTAACTGAAAAAATGAATTTGTTAAGATTAATTCATTAATTAGTTTAATCTTTATTCTTCATACTTAAATGCATAAAAAATCTAAAATTATATTATTTATAAATATTGATTTAGGGAACTTATAACATTTAGGTTTTGCTTGATTGGGAGAATGAATATGAAAATGAAAAATTTATTAATTTATTGATTAAATTATAAAATAGAAAAGTTATCATGAACTTTAATTATTAAATTAATAATTTTTATTTAAAACTTATTAAATTAACAAAATTTTTATTCTTATCTTTTTTTCATCTTTCTTATCAATAAAAGTCTTAGAGATTGGTAAAAAAATATTAAAAAATTGCTTGACATGATGTTTTAGTATGCAAGTGTTACTCGTATATTCTAAATGTCATAATTGTTTGATGAAATATATCATAACATATAAATTCATAGATTTATTATTAGATATAAATTTAAAGAGTCATTACTAATTTTTTTTATTTAGATGTGATTGGTCACTTAACTGAATCTGTTCTATTTGAAGAGAAATCCAAAGATTAACTTAGATATCTTTAACTAGTAGATTATAGTCCATAAAACTAGACTTTAGGTTTGATAGTGTAATTACCCATGAAAAATATTATAGCATTTTCACAGTGCTCATCCAAATATGGTACCAGTCTATTTCAAATTATCCAAGCTTTAAGATATTGTAGACATCCAATTTAGTCCAGGCCCGGATCAATTGGGCCTGGTTCAAATGGGTAGGCCCACTTCATTTTGTATTTTTTTATTTTTTATATTTTTATATTTTTTATTTTATTTTACTTTATTTTGTATTTTATGTATTTATTATTTATTATTACTATTTATTAATATATATTTTATTTTATTTTTATTATTTTTATTATTTATCTGTTGATATATATATGTATTATTATTTATCTATTTATATATATATATTATTATTTATCTATTATTATTATTATTATTTATCTATTAATTAATATATTATCCTTATTATTATCTTTTTTATTTTGTTATTTTATTATTTATTTTATTTTTTCTTTTCTTCTTTCCTTTACCCGATTAGAGTTGGATTATGATAGAAATTTGAGTTCTACTGTGAATGCTGGATTCAGTCAGAATTCAGATTGGATTCAAAGATTAAATCTCAATCCAAAAGGGAATAGGGATTGATCAGAAACTCTTCTGATCAATCCCTATAAATAGATCCACAAATCAAAAGATTGAAATACAGAGAAAAAGACAGACATAAAGAAGATTTAAAAGCTGAAAAAGGATTTTGGTGCGTTAGAATAGCTTTAGGAATCGGTGGGGAATCTTTGAAGAATTTTTTATGATTTTTTTCTGAAAATTTTTGGAAAATTTTCAGATTTCAGTTGAATTTTCCAGCAAAGGTTGAATTTTTTAGTGACTTTTTCGGCCAAGTTTAAACTTTTCAGCTAGTTACCCAGTTTTCGGTAAGAATTTTTAGAAACCGACTAACTTTCCGACAAATTTTTGACAAAAAACCCATATTTCAACGAAAATTTCCAGAATCCGACAAGATTCAACCAAAGTTCTTCGGGTTTTAAAGAAAAGGGAGAGAAGAGAAAGGGAAGAGAGAGAGATGGAATAAGGATTCTGCTGGAAAAATAAAGGAATTAACTTTTTATACTCGCTGAAAATGATGTCGTTTTGACATTACTGTGCCTAGAGGATCCGCGTGTTTTGAAGTCAGGCGACCCGACCTGAGCGTCAACCCGCTTTAGACCCACATGCGACTCGTGTTTTTGAGTCGTTAACCGAGCCGAGCCGACACCCCCGAGCCACATCACCGAGCTATTTTTCTTCCTCAAGCTGAGTCGAGTCGAGCCGCTAAGCCGAGCCGTTCCCAGGTTTTTTTTTCATTTTTTAATTAATTAATTAATTAATAATTATTATTATTATTATATTAGAATTGTTTAATATTTTTTATTTTATTTTATTTTATTTTCTTTAAATAAAATTCAAAAAAAAATATTTTTGAGGAAAAGTTGAAAGTATCAATTTTTTTTTCAAAATAAGCTTTATTAATATATATATATATATATTTTTGAAAAAAAGTTGAAAGTATTAATTTTTCTTAAAAGTAAGTTTTTAAAAATATTTTGAAGAAAAGTTGAAATGATCAATTTTCCTTAGAAACAAGTTTTCAAAAGTGAATTTTTGAGGAAAAGTTGAAAGTATCAATTTTCCTCAAAATTAAAGTTTCAATTTTCCCTATATAAAAGCAATCATTTTTTTTTATTTTTTTAAAATTTTTTTAATGTTAAATAATCCGATGATGAAGCCTCTGCAAGTGAAACAATAGTTTTCTTACATACTCTTAAGGTGAGAGAATTTTTTTAATTTTCTGCTAAAAGTATTAGAGTCAATTGAGAATAATTTTCAGTAATTAATTAGTTGGTAAATTTTTAAGGCTTATTGGATAACATAAAATTAAGTTGGTATCATCTTTTGATGGGCGTTATGAGGGTGCTATAACCTTCCTCACAAGTAATCGAACTCCCGAACCCTGTTCTGGTTAGTGGACCTGAACCTATTCTTTTAGGGACCTTTAAGCTTAGGTGTTCCTTAAAAGGATAGATTCCTTAGGTGACCAATTGCACCTAGATAAAAAAAGATTGGCGGCAACTCCTTCAAGTCAATGTCTAGCGATGGATCATTGGATCTAGATGTTATGACAGCTTGACGACTCCGCTGGAGACATCTGAAAGTCAGGTCAGCAAATAAATTTGTGTTATCTATAAGCCTAATAAAATTAAACCTTTTTGTATATATTTTATTTATTCATTCATGTTTATTTACTTTATTAATTATGTCATTCATATGTATATGCATAACATTAGCTCTATACCCGAGCTCTATACCTGAGCTCTGTCCCTCTAGGAGGGAGTAAAGTACCTATTGCTTTCATGATGTTTAATGCCTCTGTAGTGGCTAACGAAATACTCCCATTCAAATTGAACCTTTTTCACTTATAGCCTATAATGGGTGAGGATTAGGGTGCCTTACTAGTCTGTGATGGACAATGATGTAAAGAGCAATTTGGAAACCTTTAGACTTTAGCCTTGAACCATATATAGTGAACCTTAGAAGTGCCTAAACCTAGGATAGAGCCTTTTCTACCCAATGATAGGTATACCCTGAAACTAGGACACAAGAAGAATGTTTATCTAATCATTTTGATTGTCTGGCTTTGTGCATCATTTTCATTATCATATGTAACATTATGCATCGGCATCACTTTCAGTTTATCTGTGAAACTAACCATGTTGTTTGTCTGATTTTGTGTGTCTGTATTATTTTCATGATCATGTTTTAACATTATCATTTGCATCCATTTCATATTAGATTTCATTCATGAAAATGTACATTTCATTCGTGCATCAACTTATCATACATAAAGCATAGCATAGCATTTTTAATCATAATTGTGGTGCTAACGGTTCAAGGATAGCTCCATCTAGTGAGAACCCTATCCATCAATACAACACAAGAGCCAGAGCTAGACAAATGGAGTAGAAAAACTCTCATAGATTTGAAAAGCTAAAAAAAGCACAAGAAAAGATTGAGAATGAGTTAAGTAAAATTTTGGATGCTCTTAAGAAATTAAATAAGGGGAAAGGAGTAGAAAAAAACACAAGCCAATAAGGCCCTATATCGTAAGAAGTGACTGACCCTCTATATCCACATGGTTTTGGTCCACTTCAAGCTCAATCTACATAAAAGGTTCCACCATAACACTTCACATATCCTACATATCTTGAAATGCCATCAGCTTTTAATCCAAGGCATTACCGTAGCTATGTGAATCCTGTCTTACTGAAAAGGCAGTTAAACCAATTCAAATCCCTGATCTGGATAAACTGAAAGAAAAAAACAAGGAAAAGTTAAAAGTGGAAGCTTAGGAAAATTCCAAAATTAGTATGCTAGAACAAAGGCTACGGGTTGTGGAAGGAATTGGTTTCTATGGTTCAGTTGATGCTGTTGGGCTTTGCTTAGTCCCTGATATGGTCATTCCTCTTAAGTTCAAAGTGCCAGAATTTGAAAAATATGATGGCACAAAGTGCCCAAAAACTCATATTACCATGTATTATTGAAAGATGGCAGCCTATGCTCATGACAAAAAACTACTAATACATGTTTTCTAAGACAGTCTTACTGGTTTTATTATTAGGTGGTATATCTAGTTAGACAGAACTTGCATCCATTCCTAGAGTGACATAGCCCATGATTTTATTAGTCAATATCGACATATCATGGATTTGGCTCCTGATCATTTGTCTTTACAAAACTTGGAGAAAAAGGCCAATGAGACTTTTAAAGAGTATGCCTAGAGGTGGAAGGATATTGCTTCTTAAGTACAACCTCCTCTAATTGAAAAAAAAACTACAATGTTGTTTGTCAGTACTTTGAAGTCTTCCTATTATGAAAAGATGATAGGGAATGCAACAAAGAATTTCATCGACATAGTGATCTTTAGAGAAATTATTGAAAGTGCCATAAAAAATGGCAAGTTGAAAAGAGGAGAAACCAAGAAGGCATCAGAAAAGAAAAAAATTGAAGCTCAAGCTATGAGCTTTGATAAACAACAATTCAGGGGTTATCAACCCTATCCACCCTAAGGTTACTCTCCATACTAACCTGCTGTGAATAATGCCTCATCCTACCCATAACAGCTAGCTCCACAACCACCTTATTCATCCACATACCGATCAATTTTTAGCCCTCAAGATCTTACATATAGCCTTAACATTCAAACTCCTACAAGAGCTCAAATTCACCATACTAACCCAGCAAGTGATTCACGAGAGCAACGGATTACTCGAGAAAAACTTGTATTTGATCCAATCCCCATGACTTATACGGAGTTATATCGAGAACTCTATAATAGCCATTTGATTGCCCCTAGCCATGTGGAGCCACTTAAGCCACCCTATCCTAAGTGGTATGATCATACAGCCCACTACGACTACCATTATGAAATTGCTGATCATTCTACTAAAAATTACACTACTTTAAAGCATAAGGTGCAATGATTGATTAATGATGGAATGGTAAGTTTTGATTAAGAAAAAGTAACAACACCTAATGTTAGTGGCAATCCACTACCAAATCACAATGTTAATGCTCTGATTGAAAATCAAAAACACATTAGTAAAAAAGGATTCGGAGAGTCACAATGAATTGAGGGGCAAGATGTCAATAAAGATTCTTCACCTGATCGCATAGGGGGATAATTTTGGAGAATGGAGATAAGGCTGGTTGAAAGAATTTTTTATCATTTTAAGATTTCTTTTAGACAGTAGGATTTCATTTGTTATCATTTCAATAAAAGGCAATTTAATGCATTTCATTACATTTTTTTTCTTTTCACTCAACCATTGTTCCATGCTTTGTCATATTTCATAACTTTTCATTTTCATTCTCAAATTTCAGATGATGAATATTTAAGACAATGATAACAATAATTTTGGAATTTAATTTTGAGACCTCATCCACATTAATATGAGGAGACAATTTGAGCAAAAAAGTAAGCTGTTACCAAAGGTGAAATAGATATGTCTTGAAGATGTGCAATCTTTTATACAGGTTCATGAGCTTTGTTCAATAGATGATGTTCAAGAAAGTTATTCACAATTGAGATGAAAAATGGCCATCTTTCTTTTACCATTCGAAAAACCATTTAGTGTTACCCCTTTGAACCTATTATGATTTCTTTTTCTGAAGAACCCAACCAAGGATCACCCTTTACACCGGAGGGTAATTTTTGAAAAAAAATATATCACAAAAGGTTTCAAAGATGGAAAGAGAAAGAAAAGCAAAAGAAAAAAATAAATGCCACAATGATTTGGGGTAAAGTAATAAGAATCCTTTGTGTGAGGAAAAAAAATAGTGAAATGATGTGGGGGCAACATGCCAAGTTGCATCAAATGATCCTTTGGTTTTGAACCTTTTAAATACATGTTTTGAGCATATTATATCCATTTCTTTTATGACCCTCACCTTGACCTACATTACAACCTTGAAAAATCTATTTGGATCAAGTGTGAATGTTCAAATTGAATGATCATATATTAGGTAAACATGCTCATGATGAAACAATGGAATCATGCTACATTACTTTAAAGTTTGATGTGTGAAAGATATCAACAATGGATGAAAAAAGAAAAAAAAAGATGATGAAAAAAAAAGAAAGAAGAAAAAATGAAAAAAAGATATTCAAATTGAAAACCTGAAAGGGTGATCCAAGTCAAATGGTTCACATAGATAGAAGATTAAAGATATTTGAAGATTCCTCAAAGACGGAGCAAAGTTCGCCAAGCTCAAAATGACTTCAATAGTAAATGGAATGAGTTTTTGAAAAAGAATCCTAGATTAATGTTGAGAATTGTCTGAATCTTCATCGTTTGGACATACCATTCATTCCAATGACATGTATCGCATTTATTTCCTTTCCCATTTGTTTTGTACCAAAATAGATCTTTATTGATTATCTTTACCATAATTCACCTTGTGTTCTCTTGTTATTACATCCCTAGAATAAATTAAGAAAATGTATGAGTGCATTATAATTGTTAAGAATTGAAATGATGATGAATGAATGACAATGTGCATAAAAAAGTCTTGTATTTCTTTAAAGAGAAATCTAAGATGATGGTGGTAACAAAATGAAAAAATGGTAGAAACCTAAAGAAATGATTTGGAAGGATATATGATGTGACCAAATGAAGAATATGATGATGGATTGGACAATAAAATGAAGATGGGGCAAATCTTGAAAAGTGATATAACCAAGTGATGAGTACAAAGATGAATTGGTCGATATGACTTGCAAGTTATGATTGAATGATGAAAATAATCAGTGGACAAAGTTTGTTTTGGAATGGTTAATGCTAAGACACCTATGAGTAATGACCCAGTGATAGTGGATGAAACTTATTCTAAAATTTGTTAGTGCTAAGAAGTCCATGAATGATGGTCAAGTGATGATCTATTGATGAAACTTATTCCAAAGTATTGAGAAACTGAACAAAGAAGACATGCAAAATGGTGGAGTTTTGAAAGCCATATTACTACAATTATTTAGAATTTTATGACATAGATATCTGCATTACATGTATTATGGGGGCATCATTGCTTGAATAATACATGCACATAATTCGATGAATTAAACTTTGTTTGGATATGCATGGCACTATGAGAATATAGGTTACCGTATTTGCATCATTAAGAAGGCATTTGCATCTTTGGTCATAACATTCATTCATGCAAATTTTTAAGTCACTTGAAAAAAAAATTATGAATATTTTGATGGGAATTTTTTAGAACTCAAATGAGAATCTTTGAGTTTTAAAATGAGAATTTTTAAGGAGTGAAACCCTAAAGTTCGTCGAATGTAAATATTCGAACTAGAATGAAAAGTTTTAAACTTTCGGATGTGAATCTCTAAATTTTTAAATGAGAACCTTTGAACTTAGATGTGAAACTCTAAGTTTTATTGCTGAGCCTTTGAACTCAAATGAGAAGCTTTGAATTTTTGGATGTGAATCCCAAGCTTACCAAATGCGAACCTTTAAAAAGCCTTGAACTTTTGGATGTGAGCCTCTAAAATTCAAATGAGGATCTTTGATGTGAGTCTTGCAAGTTACAAATGCAAATATTAAGATCTTGTTAATTTGAATGAAACTAAAATTTTGATAATCAAATTTCAGTAAATTCTTTCGAAGTTGGAAGGTTCTTGCGAATCTGAGCCTATGAATATTGAACTCAAATTGTGAATCTTTGAATTCCCATTACAAAATTTCTTCAATCACGATCTATAACTCCTTTGGACATGATTGTCAAGGAGAATTTACTTTTCAAAGTCGTGGTGCCTCTGTTTAGAGGAGCAATTTATTTTTCAAAGTTGTGGTGCCTCTATTTAGAAGAGCAATTTACTTTCCAAAAGTTAAACCTCTGATTAAGAGAGCCATTTACTTTTCAAAGGTCGTTGAGCCTTTGATTAGAGGAGCCATTTATTTTTCCAAAGTCGTTGAGCCTCTGATTAGAGGAGCCATTTATTTTTCCAAAGTCGTTGAGCCTCTGATTAGAGGAGCCATTTACTTTTCAAAGTCGTTGAGCCTCTGATTAGAGGAGCTTTATTCATTTTCAAAGTCGTTGAGCCTCTGCTTAGAGGAGTTTTGATCAAATCTTTAATGCCAAAAAAAATAAAAAAAAATGTCGAGTTGAGTCTTAAATGAGTGTCTACATATTTGCGTAATTTCTGTTTCACAGAAAATGTGCAAAGAGGGGTAACTGTAGACACCCAATTTGGTCCAGGCCCGAATCAATTGGGCCTGGTCCAAATGGGTAGGCCCACTTTATTTTGTATTTTTATATTTCTTATATTTCATATATTTTTTATTTTATTTTACGTTATGTTGTATTTTATGTATTTATTATTTATTTGTTATTACTATTTATTAATATATATTTATTTTATTTTATTTTTATTATTTTTATTATTTATCTGTTGATATATATATGTATTATTATTTATCTATTAATTAATATATTATCCTTATTATTATCTTTTTTATTTTATTATTTTATTATTTTTTTTCTTCTTTTTTTTACCCGATTGGAGCTGGATTAGGATAGAAATTTGAGTTCTGCCGTGAATGTGAGATTCAATCAGAATCTAGATTGGATTCAAAGATTGAATCTAAATCCAAAAGAGAATAGGGATTGATTAGAAACTCTTCTGATCAGTCCCTATAAATAGATTCATGGATCAAAGGACTGAAACACAGAGAACAAGGTAGACACAGAGAAGATTTAAAAGCTGAAAAAGGGTTTTGGTGTGTTAGAACAGCTCTAAGAATCGGTAGGGAATCTTTGGAGAATTTTTTACGATTTTTTTTTTTGGAAATTTTTAGAAAATTTTTAGATTCCGATTGAATTTTTCGACAAAGGTTGAATTTTTCGGTGACTTTTTTAGTCAAGTTTGAACTTTTCGGCCACTGCATAGTTTTCGACAAGAATTTCTAGAAACTGACCAACTTTTCAGTGAACCTCTAATGAAAAACCCAAATTTCGACAAAAATTTTTAGAATTTGACGAGATTCAACCGGAGTTCTTCGGGTTTTAGAGAGAAGAGAGAGAAGAGGAAGGGAAGAGAGAGAGAGGGAAGGAGGGTTCTGCTAGAAAAACGAAAGAATTAGCCTTTTATACCCGCTGAAAACAATGTCATTTTGGCGTTACTGTGCCCAGAGGATCCGTCCGTTTTAAAGTCGTGCGACCCAACTCGAGCATCAACCCGCTTTCGACCCACGTGCGATCCATGTCTTCGAGCCGTAAGCCGAGTCGAGCCGCACCCCCGAGCCATATCTTCGACCCGTTTTTCTTCTTCAAGCCGAGAGGAGCCAAGCCACTAAGCTGAGTCGTTCCCAGATTTTTTTTTCATTTATTTATTTATTATTATTATTAGATTAGAATTGTTTAATATTTTTTTATGTTATTTTATTTTTCTTTATTTTTATTTTTATTTTATTTCATTTTCTTTAAATAAAATTCAAAAAAAAATATTTTTGAGGAAAAGTTGAAAGTATCAATTTGTCTCGAAATTAAAAGTTTTAAAGAAATATTCTTAGAGAAAAGTTGAAAGTATCAATTTTTCTCAAAATTAAAGTTTCAATTTTCCCTATACAAAAGCAATCATTTTTTTTTATTTTCTTGAATTTTCTTTAATGTTAAATAATCCGACGATAGAGCCTCTGCAAGTGAAACAATAGTTTTCTTACATACTGTTGAGGTGAGAAAATTTTCTCAATTTTTTGCTAAAAATATTAGAGTCAATTGAGAATAATTTTCAATAATTAATTACTTGGTAAATTTTTAAAGCTTATTGGATAACACAAAATTAAGTTGGTATCATCTTTCAATGGCGTTGTGAGGGTGCTATAACTTTCTTCACACGTAACCGAACTCCCGAACCCTGTTCTGGTTAGTGGACCTGAACCTATTCTTTTAGGGACCCTTAAGCTTAGGTGTTCCTTAAAAGGATAGATTTCTTAGGTGGCCAATCGCACCTAGATAAAAAAAGATTGGTGGCGACTCCTTCAAGTCAATGTCTAGTGATGGATCTCCGGATCTAGACGTTATGACATATATCTTTACAATTTATCCAATAATTTAATTATTGGACATTAATCTTAAAATTACTTCAATAGCTTGGTAGCGATTTAAGATAATTTCTTTACCTCAAGAGTATTCATAAAAACTAGTGTCCTTGTGGACACCCCAATCTATCCGGGGTTCTACTCAATCTTGTTTCTGTTGATTAAATAAACAATAAATGGAAAAAATGAAAAAAATTGGCAGGTTGAGTTTGTACAGGACTATGTATGAAGAGTTTAAGATTTAAAGACTTAAGTTAAAATTAAAAGGGAATGGAATTCTATTCAGGTATAAAGTTCTTTAGAACATAACCCTATAAATAGATGCTCCCATAGAGATTAGAAACACACACAACAACATAGATCACATAGAAAAGCAGAAAGTAATCAAAAAATTTTTTGAAGTTTTTTTGGGTTTTAAAAAAAAGGGATTTTTTAGAAAAATCTGGAAAATTCTCAGATTTGGGCTAAATTTTCTAGATTTTAGTGAATTTTTCAGTGTCAATTGCATTTTTTGGTGAAATTTTCAACGTCGGTTGAATTTTTCAACAAGCATCCCAGAAACCGATTGAAGATTCCAGCAAATTTAAATTTTTCTATGAACGTCCGACGAACCAACCCAGATTTTGGTGACTTTTTTCAAAATTCGATGAAGATTGGACTGGAGTTCATCTCGATTAGAGAGAGAAAAAAAGGGGAAGAAAGAGAAGGGAAGTAGAAATCTAAGGGAAAAAGGCTAAAAACTTGGGCTTTTATATCGTTGTAAAATGACGTCATTTTGGCCTTAATAATCCCTTAGGATTTGCGCGTTTTGCTTGTGGGTGACTCGACCCAAGCACCAACCTAGCTCTGTCGACTCGCTTTCTAGCCGATTCCCTTAGCTGAGCCGAGTCGTGCCGTATCCCTGAGCCACTGCTTGTGTCTGAAGCCGAACGGCGCCTAAGCTGCCTAGGCGAGCTATTTTTTTTATATTTTATATTTATTTTATTTAGTATTTTATTCATGTGTTTTTTTTTTCTTAGTATTTTTGCATGATTAAATTTTAAACATTTTTTAAAAAATAGAGAAAATAAAATATATTTTTAGAATAAATAATAATTATCCAATGATGGAATTTATAAAAATTTAAAATGATAAATTTCAATAAAATTCATAGGTGAGAAATTTTGTCTAAATTTATCCCGAATGGTGGAATAATTTAGCTAAAGTTTCAATAACAATAATTAATATTTATTTTCAATCTAAAAAAAAAGAAAAGATAAAAAAAAATTTTGGTTGAAAATATGTGACATTTCTCCAATGATGAGATTGTTAGAAATTTCAAATAATAAATTTTCTAAGAAATCTCTAGGTTATAAATTTCTTTAAATTTGTCCCAAATGGTGGAAGAATTTAAATAAAATTTCAAGAAAAATAATTTTCATATTATTTTCTTTCCAAAAACAAATAAAATAAAAAATAAAAAATTTCTAAATAGGCCCAAATGGTAAAAAATTTAGAAATTCCAAAAAAAAAAATAAATTAACCCAAATGATGAAAAATTTAGAAATCCAACAAAAAATAAATAAATAAAGAGAATTTCTAAATAGCCCTAAATGGTGAAAATTTTAAAAATTCTAGAGGAGAAAATATTTTTAATTTAGCCCAAATAGTGGAATAATTAGATATATTTTCAAAATAAAAAATTTAAATAAAAAAATAATTAAACCTTTTTCTGATGACAAAGCCTCTTTAAATAAACGAATGGGATTCTTAAATGCTTTTGAGGTAAGAAAATATTTTTTAAGAGTTCTACCAGATTGATGGAGAGTCTTAGGAATTATTTTTAATATTTGAACATTAAATTTTAAAACCATTAGAATCAAGATTTTAGGCTAAATTTAAAATAAAATGGTACCATCTTTTGGATGGGCATGTAGGGGTGCTATAACCTTCCTCATATATAACCAAACTTCCAAACCTTGTTCTGGTATATAGACTCGAACCTATTTTTTTAGAAACCCTTAGTCAAGCTTAAAAGCTCCTTAAAAGGATATATTCGTTAGGTGGCCAATCACACCTAGGTAAAAAAGATTGGTGGCCACTCCATTTGTTAAGTCTAGCTATAGATTTATGGATCTATATGTTATGATAATTTGATGACTCCATCGGGGACGCTATAGAGAGTCAAGCTATAACATTTTGATTTTATCCTATTCTTTAATCTAGTGGTTTTAAATTGTAATTATTTGTTTACTAATGTTTTTCCTTTTTTGTTTCTCATTTGATTTATGGGGTTGATAATTATATGTTCCTTCATACATACTATCATATGCATTTGCATACATGAGCTCTATATCCAGGCTCCATCCTTCTTAAGAAGGAGTAAAATACCTACGCTCTTGTAAGATGATAATCTTCGTAATTGCTAGTAAAATACTCCACTCAAATTGAATCTTTTTCGTTGGTAGCTTATGATGGGTGAGGATTAGAATACCTTACTAGTCTGTGATGAACAAGGATGTAAGGAATAATTTGAGAACCGTTAGTGGTCAAAATCACCTAACCCAGCATATAATCTACACTTAAGAGGCCAGTCACAAGATAGAGCCTTTTCTAACCATTGATAGACCTAACCCAAAATTAAGACACAAGAGGGAACAATTAGTGTGATATATTGATTATCTAACCATCTTATATGTTTGACTTTGTGCTTTTGCATCATTTCAATTAGTGTTTGCATTATCATGTTATGCATCATTTTAATTGTCACATTATACATCTGCATCATTTTCATATTAAATTTCATCCATGAAAATACACATTCCATTTATGCATCAACATATCATGCATAAAGCATAGCATATCATTTCTAATGACACAATTATGGTACTCAAGGTTCAAGGATAGTTTACCAAGCAAAAACTTCACTCACCAATACATTATAAGGGCTCGAGCTAGACAAATGGAACAAAAAAATTGCAATCATCTTAAGAGGATAGAGAAAGCCCAAGAGAAGCTTGAAGGGGAATTGAATAAGATTCTAAAAGCTTTGAACAAATTAAACAAGATAAAAGGAATAAAGGAGAATATCGGCCAATAAGACTATCCATCACAAGAGGTGGCTAACCCTCTATAACCACCTGGTTTTAGATCATCTCAAGCCCAGTCTACACAAAAGGTACCATCACAATAATTCACATATCCTATATATCATGAAACACCATCAGCTTCGAATCTAGGGCATTACCATAGCTATGTGAATCCCATTTTTAATAGAAAAGAGGTGGAACCAATACAAGTTCTTGATCTAGATGACCTAAAAGAAAAAGAGAGAGAAAAGGCAAAAGTGGTTGAATCTCTAGAAGACTCGAAGATTAGTATGCTAGAAGAAAGGTTACAGGCTGTGAAAAGAGTTGGTTTTTTTAGTTTTGTAGGTGCTACTGGGTTTTGTTTGGTCTTTGATGTTGTTATTCCTCCTAAGTTCAAGGCTTCAAAGTTTGAAAAGTATGATGGTACAAAGTGTTTAAAAACCCACATAACCATATATTGTCAGAAGATGGTAGCCCATGCTAATAATAAGAAGTTATTGATGCATGTGTTCCAAGATAGCCTTACTAACTTTGTTGCTAGGTAGTATGTCCAGTTGGATAGGACTCGCATTTAGTCTTAGAGTGATATGGCCCGTGACTTCATTAGTCAATATTGGCATATCATAGACTTAGCCCCTAATTGCTTATCTTTGTAGAATATGAAAAAGAAAGCAATTGAATCATTTAAAGAATATGCCCAGAGGTTGAGGACATAACTATTTAGGTATAGTATCCTTTGACTGAAAAAAAAACTACAATGTTATTCGTTAGCACTTTAAAATCTCTATATTATGAAAAAATGATAGAGAATGCAACAAAGAACTTTACTGATATGGTGATTTCATGAGAAATCATTAAAAATGCCATTAAGAGTGGCAAGCTCTAAGAAGGTGAAACCACCAAGAAAAGAGGGTTGCCTAAAAGGAAAGAAACTGAAGCCCAAGTTATGAACTTTGATGGGCAACAATATAGAAGCTATGCTTCATATTCACTACTAGTTCATCCTGTCTACTATCCCGCAGTTAATGGCATTGCACAAGCCCCATATCAACCATATCTACAACTAGCTTATTCACCAACCTACCAATTAGCCTTTTAAGTACCTGTATCAACTTCAAAGCCTAACAACCAAGCAAGTGGTTTAAGAAAATCTCAGGATAACCAATAAAAAACACACATTCACCTTAGCCCCATGACCTATACTGAGTTATTCCTAGAACTGGTCAAGAACAACTTGATATCTCCAGTTGTTCTAGAACCATTGAAGCCACCATATCCAAAGTGGTATATGCTAATGCAACGTGTGATTATCATAAGGGAAATACGGGTCATTTTATTAAAATCTGCCTTGTTTTCAGACATAAAGTGTAAAGTTTGATCCAAAAAAGCTTAGTGAGCTTTGATGAATCTAGGGGGCAAGATGTCAATAAAAATCTTTCATCTGATTACACAAGGGCATAATTTTGAGAATGATCTTAAGGTTGATTGGAAGCTACTTATCATTTTAAGATTTCTTTTATAGTAATGTTAGGAATTCTTTCATGCAATAAGATTTCATTTGTTATCATTTCAATAAAAGATAAGTTGATGCATTTCATTACTTTTTCTCTCTTGTCCATGCCATTATTCCAGGTTTTGCTATTTGCCACATCTTTTTATTCTCATTCTTGACTTTTTAATGATGAATGTTTAGACAATGACAATAATAATTTTGGAATTTAATTTTGAAAACTCATTCATATTGATCCGAGGAGACTATTTAAGCAAAAGAAGCTAGCTATTAATAGATGTAGAATAGATATGTTAGAAGATATGCAATCTTTTATAAAGATCCATGAGCTTGTTTTTATTCAATAGATGATCTTAAAAGAAAGCATTCACATTTGAGATGAAAAGTGGTCATCTTTTTTTTACCATTCGAAAAACCATTCATTGCTTCCCCTTTGAGCTTATTATGGTTTTTTTTCTAAAGAATCCTAACCAAGGATCACTTTTCACACTATGGGGCAATTTTTGAAAAAACAAAGAGGTAAAGATCATAAAAAGTTTTAAAGATAAAAAGTAAAAAAAAAAAAAAGCAAAACGAAGAAAAAAGAGAAAAAAATGAATGCCACACATGATTTAGGGTAAAGTAATAAGAATCTTTTTGTAAGGAATGAGGTGAATAGGAAAAGGAAAAAGTAGTGAAATGAGGTAGAATGGGGCAAAATGCCAAAATCCAACAAATGATGAGAAATGATCCTTTGGTTTTGAACCATTTAAAAACATATTTTGAGCCTATTTTATCCATTTCTTTCATAACCCTTCACCGTGGCCTATGTTACAACATTTAAAAGTTCATTTGGATCAAATGTGAATGCTAGAATTGAATGATCATATGTTAGGCTAAGGCATGCTCGAATGGAACAACAGAATCACATTACATTACTCTAGAGATAGATGTGTGAATGATGTCACTAATGGATGGAAAAAATGAAAAAAAAAGAAAAAATCAACAAAGAGAAAAATTAAAAAAGAGAAAAAAATTAAAAAAATAAAGGAAAAAAAAGAGAAAAAAAAAAAGAAAAAAAGAAAAAAATAATAAAATAAAGACTCAAATTAAATCGAAAGGGCAATTTGAGTAGAAAAAACCTGGAGCTAAGAGTTAAATAGATAGTTCAAATAATTGGAAGATCAAAGATGTCTGAAGATCCCTTAAAGCTAGACAAAGTTCATTAAGCTCAAAATGATTTCGAAAGTCAATGGAATAATTTTTTGAGAAAGAATTCTGGATTAATGTTAAAAATCATCTAAGTTTTCATTGTTTGGACATTGCTACACTATTCAATACCATTTTTAGTGATATACTTTGAATTTGTTCCTTTGCCCATTCGTTTTTGTACTAGACTCTCTCTTCATTGATTACTTTTCTCTCAATTCACCTTGTGCACTTTTATTGTTGCATCCTTAGAATGAATCAAGAAAATGTATGATTGCATTATACTTGTCCTAATTTGAAATGATAATGAATGAATGACAATGTTCATGAAAGAATCATGTATTCTTTTGAAAAAAATCCTGGATGATAAGGGGCAAAAAAATGAAGAAAGCGTAAAAACTTGAAAAAATAATTTGAAAGGATATATGGTGATGAATATGGTGATGAATTGGTCAACATAACTTGTGAATTGTGATCGAATGATGAAAATAATATGGATTAATGGACATAATTTATTCTTAAATGGTTAGTGTTGAAAAGCTTGTGAATGGTGATTGAATGATGAAAATAATGTGGATCAGAGGACATAATTTATTATAGATCAGTTAGCTGAGAAGCCTATGAATGGTGATCAAATAATGAAAATAATGTGGATCAGGGGATAGCATTTATTCTAAAATGACTAGTGCTGAGAAACCTATGAATTATGGTGAAAATATATGGATCAATGGACGAAATTTGTTTCAAAAGTTTTAGTATTGAAAAGCCTATGAATTGCGATCATGTATCAATTGACAAAACTTGTTCTAAATGGTTAGTGTTGAGAAATTGAAAAAGAAAAATGAAAGATAGTAGAGTCTTGAGAACCATATTACCATAATAATTTCATGACATGGACATCCACATTACATGCATTACTTTTGCATTATTGTTTGAAGAATATTTGAAACTTTGGTTTGGCTATGCATTTGTATTATGTAGTAAACATTTGAATCATGGTTGAGAATATGGCATTGTGAGAATCTAAATTGTTGCATTTGCAACATTAAGAAAGCATTTGCATCATTGATCATGACATTCATTACATACAAAATTTTGACTTTGGTAAAAGTTTAAAAGTCATTTGGAAAATAAATTTTGAATATTTGGATGAAGTCTAAGATAAAATTATGAATTCTTAAATAAGAATATTTCAGTTTCAAATAAGAATCTTTGGGTTTCAAATGAGAATCTTTGGGTTTCAAATGAAAATATTTGAGTTTCAAATGAGAATCTTTAAGTTTAAAATGAGAATCTTTAGGTTTCAAATAAGAATCTTTGAGTCTTCAAATGAGAATTTTTTAGTTTCAAATAAGAATCTTTGAGATTCAAATGAGAATCTTTAAGACATTTTCACACGAGAACCTGTGAGTTTTAAATGAGAATCTTTAAGACATTTTCAAATGAGAACTTTGAGTATTAAATGAGAATCTTTAAGATGTTTTCAAATAAGAACCTTTGAGTTTCAAATGAGAGTCTTTAAGTTTTCAAATGAGAATTTTTAAGTTTCAAATAAGAATCTTTGAGATGTGAAATTTGTCAGATGTGAATATTCGAATTTGAATGAAAATCCTTAAGAAGAACTCAAATGAGAACCTTTGAGATTTTAGATGTGAAACTTTAAGATATATTAAATGTGAGCCTTTGAACTCAAATGAAAAGTTTTGAACTTTTGGATGTGAATCTCCAAAATTTGAATGAAAAAGCTGAAACTTTTTGGATGTTAACCCCAAATTTGTCAAATGTGAACCTTTGAACTCAAATGAGAAGCTTTGAACTTTTGGATGTGAATTTCCAAAATTTGAATGAGAATCTTTAAATGTTCGATTTGAGCCTTGCAATTTGCATGCGAATCCCTGAATTAAAATTTTGGATGAGAATCTCACAAATATGAATCTTGAAATTTTGCAAATCCGAATTCTTGCATATTTGAAATTTTGAGACTGAAATTTTGAGAATCAAATTTTAGTGATTTCTTGCGAAGCTAAAAGTTTCTTGTGAATCTAAACCTTTGAATCTCGAACTCAAATTGTGAATATTTGAGTTTTCATTACAAATTTCATTAGACCTGGTCTATGACTCATGTGGACATGATTATCAAGGAGCTTTTATTTTACAAAGTCATTGTGCCTCTGTTTAAATGAGTTTTTATTTTC